>NW_018407794.1:71010-83539 GCF_002113885.1 Mizuhopecten yessoensis | reverse complement strand
CCTCCCCCCGCCAGTGATTTTTAATGAGTGTTATTGAAAACCCTGAAACGTTTAACATTACTGTTTAGACACTATAATAGGTCCAAACATACACTGATACTGCACCTAGTTCTCGTGTCACTGTGCTTGTAACGTTACTACTTATATAACTGAAGACATAAATTAACCGTATATTCCTATATCGTTTTCAGACATTATAGAAGGAAATGTGTGAAAAAAGCAACAGGAGTTAGCATTTAAAAAACTTAGTTTCAGGGTGTCTTGATTTAGGAATTGAGCTATTGGGACCAAGATATTGAACATTATATAGGCCTACAGTTAGTACACATTATATAGGCCTACAGTTAGTACACACTATATACATTAAGTGATATTAGAACGCTAAATTACCGTGGCCGCACATAGTGACAAACGAGTTGTATAAATGTTAAAATACGATATGTCTAAAAGTAGAAAATAGTCTGAAATGTTGACTGATGGTCACGGGTCGCGTAGAGTGATGAGCCCTTCTCTAAACATCGGACTGCCGTACGTTTTGACGCCTATGTGTTTTTCGCGACAGCAGCAACAGAGTAAGTTCTCCTGCTGAACTCGTCCTACGTGAACACACTAACGACGCCTACTCTACTGACTGACGAAATTCGCCCTGACAAACAAAAAGCAGCAATGAACAGGTTTTTTTTCTTCAGAAATAACTTACTCTCTCGGATCGGACGCGATTAATTCACTCTCCTGCATGCGATATCGCACGCGCCTGCGTGTCCTTTTCATGACCACAACGTGCATTTTCTGAGCTGCGTACCTCCTCATCATGATTTGTCGTAATGTTTACCATATCTGGTGTTTTTAAACGTGTAGCCAGCATGTATATATATATATTTCTATGTACAATCCTTGTATCTTGTCAAAATAATCTGGTCACACCATGGGACGGTATACTATGGCATAAAATGTCGGTGTTCTCTCGATTGTTATCACAACATATCGAAGTGTAAACATAACATATCAAAATCAATAAAACTAAGGCAATATTTGATAAAGAAAAAAGAAATTATTTACACAGAGACTTTGGAATAAAGGTAGCAGGATGGTATGACCAGGTGCTCCGGAAGAGTTGGCGTATTCTGCATCATTGATGACACCACCGTGTACATCTAAATTAAATGCAATAAAAGTCACGTTCTGAACGGGAGAACCGGAGTAGAGAAAGCGAAACAACAAGGTATGGTTTGTTTTGTTTAATTTCCTATTAACAGCTATGGTCATTTAAGGACGAGTCAGGTTTTGGTGGCGGAGGAAAACCGGAGCACCCGGAGAAAATCCATCGACCAGCGACCAAAATCCGAAGACTGCCCACGCAGGACTGGAAACCGTGACCCAGTGGTTGAGGGTTAGTAATCATAGATGATCTGACATCTAAACCACTCTATCACCACGGCCCATTAAACCACATGGTGCAGTACCTGGGTGGTTATTGAAGAATTAGTGAATATATCTTATATGATTATTGATTCACAGCGTAGGAAAACGTATGCACTTTACAAAGTTTTCGCTCGTCCACGTAAAATTCACGTACAGGCACAGCAGTACAAACATGTATATAGTACATGTACGTACATATAACAACGCTAACAGCAAGTTCCGGCTCAATTAGATTCCATATTGAATTACAGTCTCTAATTCGAAAGCGTGGGTGTACCTAGCTATTCACCATACTTTGTACACGCTCCGCGGGTGTGATGGTGTCGACACGTTCAAATTAACTCCTACACTGACCCCTCCCCCCGGGCCTCTTAATTATATATACAGATTATAGGCTTGTGTTCAATGCACTGCCATTCCTTACGAAACAGCGGGCAGAACGGTACATTCTTTTATTTCAAAAGTGTGAGATTTCTGTTTAAGAATCCAAACTTAGAAAAACACTTAGGCAATTGATCAGAAGATACATTATCTACAGATTTATACAATAGTCACACAGTATTTGTGTTCTATTGCGCCGAGGTTTAAAATCTATAAATACATAGCAGCCATTCAGCGCTGCCAGAGCGAGGCGGTTCGATTATAGCTCGATGGAGCGTATCTAACGAAAAATAGATTGTACTGTTAAAAATGGTGTCACCTATTTAACGTGTCGACCTTTCATATTTTTAAATCTTGGATTCATCGATAACTTGACAATCTTTTATAAGCTTCATGTTTGTGTTGTAATGATAAAAGATCAAAGAGTTTTAACTAGGCCGTAAACAAATCTTGTGGCCCTATTTTACGAGGGTTGTAAAGAGGCTATCTACCCATGTGCTCAAACAGTAAACCTTCAATCGATCCGAGAGTTCAATTTATTAGCCATATTAAGGCCAACTCCGTCAAAGCACAAAACTAAATCCAGTGTATTGCAACTTCGTCAAAGCACGGAACTAAATCCAGCATCTCGGCCAACTCCGTCAAAGCACGGAACTAAAACCAGCATCTCGGCCAATTCCGTCAAAGCACGGAACTAAATCCAGCATCTCGGCCAACTCCGTCAAAGCACAATACTAAATCCCACAAAACTAAATCCAATAACTTGGTCAACTCCGTCAAAGCACAAAACTAAATCCAATATCTTGGTCAACTCCGTCAAAGCACAAAACTAAATCCAATAACTTGGTCAACTCCGTCAAAACACGGAACTAAATCCAATAACTTGGTCAACTCCGTCAAAACACGGAACTAAATCCAATAACTTGGTCAACTCCGTCAAAGCACGGAACTAAATCCATCATCTTGGCCAACTCCGTCAAAACACGGAACTAAATCCAATAACTTGGTCAACTCCGCCAAAGCACAAAACTAAATCCATCATCTTGGCCAACTTCGTCAAATCACTGATTAAATCCAACTTGTCGGCCAACTCGAATCTAAACCACTTGTCCAACTTCATTAAATGACAGTTTGATTGGTCATTCTATTCTCGTGTCTGACAGAGTTGGCCGAGATGCTTCCATTGAGTAAACTAAGTTATCCGGATCTGAATTTCGATATTAAATTCTGGAATAACAAATATCCCGGATACCGAGTAGGAATTGATCTTGGAGAGAGAGAGTGCGCAGGTTTTCTTGGTATATACTGGCGATTTGAACAGTTTGGTTTTAAACCCGGGAGCCCAGTATATATCATGCTACACGTCATCAATTATGGCCCTTTCTGGAGGAGATTTTATTTTTTGTGCTATCGAGGAGGTAATATAGTGTCCGAATTATCAGGTATCATGTACCTCCCCAGAAAACACGACAAGAGAGATTTTTTCCGAGGAAAAGGACTATAATAGATTTTGTAGAATCAATGATTGTAGAAACTCCAAACCTTGTCAGCGAACTCTTTGAAAATATACGTCTATCCTTTTTTCGACATTGATGAAACTTTACAAGTCGACGAAATCCACCCTCATGTGAAAAAATATTGTAGGACGTCTATCACCTGATTAACAATTTTCAAACTATGACTTTTCAACTTTTCTACTCACATACACTTAAACAATATTTATATTAGAAACGAAATTACACGTTTAGGAATTCAAAACAATCGCCTGAATATAAAATGAACACGAAGAGTATTCGTGTTCTCAAAAATGCATTTTGAAAAGTTTAACTGATATTAACGATTCGTTAAACTGAGCTGGAAGTAACATCCGGGCCCTGAAGGCTGTAACTATTACAGTACAGTACTGCCTACAATGATACAGCAGGTGCAGTACCACCCAGTAACGCTACTTAAAATAACAGACTTTCAAATGATAGAGAACCAGTCTAGAACGATACAAATAAATATGTAGAAATAAAACAAATGTCTCTAAAGTCATCATCATAAATAGAACGCTATATTATAGAATACTACTGCATATATCTACTTCCTGTACAGTGCTGTCCAGACACTGTCCAAGAAAAGCATCACTTGTATCCAGACCAGCCTTGCTATGCACATCAACGTATCCGTGTACACACCTATCTATGGAGATCTTGCAATGGCAAAAGGCAATGTCTTTCTTCATCCCCAATTCATTCAAGACATCTCAAATAACAAAATGTTTGTTAAACGAGTAATGTTCAGACAAGAATAAAATAACGTGCGTTGACAAAGAAACCCTTTTTTACTCATTCTTTCCATATTCTGTCTTGAAGAAAATTAGATTTAATTTACACAAACAAAAGCAATGTCTTTCTGGATCCCTGATTCTGTCCAAGATATCTCAAATAATCAAAGTGTTGCTAAAAAGTAAAACTCAGACCAGAATTAAATGTCTGGCATTGTCAAGTGTTGCTAAAGAGTCATACTCAGACCAGAATTAAATGTCTGGGATTGCCAAGTGTTGCTAAAGAGTCATACTCAGACCAGAATTAAATGTCTGGTATTGTCAAGTGTTGCTAAAGAGTCATACTCAGACCAGAATTAAATGTCTGGTATTGTCAAGTGTTGCTAAAGAGTCATACTCAGACCAGAATTAAATGTCTGGTATTGTCAAGTGTTGCTAAAGAGTCATACTCAGACCAGAATTAAATGTCTGGTATTGTCAAGTGTTGCTAAAGAGTCATACTCAGACCAGAATTAAATGTCTGGCAATGTCAAGTGTTGCTAAAGAGTCATACTCAGACCATAATTAAATCTCTGGGCTTGCCAAGTGTTGCTAAAGAGTCATACTCAGACCAGAATTAAATGTCTGGTATTGTCAAGTGTTGCTAAAGAGTCATGCTCAGACCAGAATTAAATGTTTCGCATTGTCAAAGAAACTTTTTTCCAAAACATTCCACATTCTGTCTTGAAGAAAGATAGATTTAACTTGCAATAACAAGTAAGCAATGTTTTTCTTGCCTGTTGTCGATTTTCTATGTACATTTATATTCTATATATATTTACGTAGACCATATTCTGTCTACTAAAGAGCCATGGTTCAGTGCTTACCGTCCAATTGCAAAGCAGCTTCTTAATGATTTTTTTTTAATTATTCAAGACAGACGATGAACTATTTATATATACACACCACCTCCCTCTATCTGTATTTAGACAACCTTCATCTCACAACTACACACCACTTCCCTCTATCTAGAAGGGAGGCATGTATTTAGACAACCTTCATCTCACAACTACACACCACTTCTCTCTGTCTAGAAGGGAGGCATGTATTTAGACAACCTTAATCTCACAACAACACACCACTTCTCTCTATCTAGAAGGGAGGCATGTATTTAGACAACCTTCATCTCACAACTATACACCACTTCTCTCTATATAGAAGGAAGGCATGTATTTAGACAACCTTCATCTCAAAACTACACACCACCTCTCTCTATCTAGAAGGAAGGCATGTATTTAGACAACCTTCATCTCACAACTACACACCTCTTCTCTCTATCTAGAAGGGAGGCATGTATTTAGACAACCTTCATCTCACAACTACACACCTCTTCTCTCTATCTAGAAGGGAGGCATGTATTTAGACAACCTTCATCTCACAACTACACCCAATTCTCTCTATCTAGAAGGAAGGCATGTATTTAGACAACCTTCATCTCACAACTACACACCCCTTCTCTCTGTCTAGAAGGGAGGCATGTATTTAGACACCCTTCATCTCACAACTACACCCAATTCTCTCTATCTAGAAGGACGGCATGTATTTAGACAACCTTCATCTCACAACTACACCCCCCTTCTCTCTATCTAGAAGGGAGGTATGTATTTAGGCAACCTTCATCTCACAACTACACACCCATTCTCTCTATCTAGAAGGGAGGCATGTTTTTAGACAACCTTCATCTCACAACTACACTCTATTTCTCTCTATCTAGAAGGGAGGCATGTTTTTAGACAACCTTCATCTCACAACTACATACCACTTCCCTCTATCTAGAAGGGAGGCATGTATTTAGGTAACCTTCATCTCACAACTACACACCACTTCCCTCTATCTAGCAGGGAGGCATGTATTTAGGCAACCTTCATCTCACAACTACACACCCATTCTCTCTATCTAGAAGGGAGGCATGTTTTTAGACAACCTTCATCTCACAACTACACCCAATTCTCTCTATCTAGAAGGCAGGCATGTATTTAGACAACCTTCATCTCACAACTACACACTATTTCTCTCTATCTAGAAGGGAGGCATGTATTTAGACAACCTTCATCTCACAACTACACACCACTTCTCTCTATCTAGAACTACACACCCCTTCTCTCTATCTAGAAGGGAGGCATGTTTTGAGACAACCTTCATCTCACAACTACACACTATTTCTCTCTATCTAGAAGGGAGGCATGTATTTAGACAACCTTCATCTCACAACTACACTCTATTTCTCTCTATCTAGAAGGGAGGCATGTATTTAGTCAACCTTCATCTCACAACTACACACCACTTCTCTCTATCTAGAAGAAAGGCATGCATGTATTTAGAACCTTCATCTCAAAACTACACACCACTTTTCTCTATCTAGAAGGGAGGATGCATTTACAACCTTCATCTCACAACTACACACCACTTTCTATATTGAGAGGCTGGTACTCACAACAGCTTCATATTGCCATGTTGCATTGGCAAACGAATACATTCCTTACTCCTTGATTTTGTCGAAGACATTTCCGTTACACCACTTTCTCCCTAGGGCTCCAGTTTAGCCTTACCTTTCAATTATATTAAAAATCCTTTTTTTAGTTTAACCTTCCCCAAGAATCTTCACATCTATATGTATCTCGCCGTCTCCAGTTGACGTCAGTACAGGGTGTTGTTACAGTACAGGCCGTATTTACATTAACCTTAATGAACAACTCGCAAATCATTCTCGAGTAATCAACATTAATTGGAAATTTCTCACTGCTTACCTGTCCAGGTATGTCGTGTAATTAGTCACCTTTTGTAAGGTAACTGTCGCCTATATGAGTTATTTGTACGGCGTGTTTGCTCTATACTCGGTAACGCCCTTCGGTATCCGGAAGCCTACACTTGTCCCGTTCTGATCAATTGTGTACGATCTCCTACCGTATTAAATGCCATCACTCTCGAGTATCATCGCAACACTGCAGCCCGGGCCGACTGTGTAATGCCACTTGTCATAAAATCAATTGGGATATATAGACATCGATCATACTGAGTGGTCTATGTGTAAAATATAGATTCGGGGAAAATGGCACGAGAGAATGTTTGATTGAAGGTGTTATATAATGTTCTCTGGTTTGTATTCATCTTTTTTAAAAACAAATATGCTCTGTTATTTTCTTGTGTTTCTAATTTATAAGAAGATCTGTTTTTATATATGAATTAACCTGATCGTAATAGTATAGTTCTTGAACATCTGAGAGTAAAGAGAAATTTGAGAATATTCAAGTTTATAACGTCCTTACAGCGTTTAAAAGTTCCGAGATATCGGGTCGAGGAACACGTTGATTGGCCTCCTACACAAACACCTATTTACTAGTACTTGGTATGTGTAATAAGAGCACGTGGATCCAACGTGACGATGTAAAATACCAGAAGAGCACGTGGCGATGTAAAATACTAGATGATCACGTGAAAATGTAAAATGCGTTAAGAACACGTGACTTTTTAAAACGTTAGAAGATCCCGTACCGATGTAAATGTGATAAAAACACGTGACGATTTAAAATGCTAGAGGTTACACGTGACGATGTAAAATGTTATAAGATCACGTGACGATGTAAGTGTTATAAAACTACATGACGATGTCAGTGTTACAACATCACGTGACGGTGTATTATAAGATCACGTGACGATGTAAATGTTATAAGATCACGTGACGGTGTCAGTGTAATAAGATCACGTGACATAAGATCACTTTGCAATGTAAATGTTATAAAATCACGAGACGGTGTATTATAAGATCACGTGACGACGTAAATGGTATATGATCACGTGACGATGTCAGTGTAATAAGATCACGTGACATAAGATCACTGTGCAATGTAAATGTTATAATATCACGTGACGGTGTATTATAAGATCACGTGACGATGTAAATGTTATAAGATCACGTGACGATGTCAGTGTAATAAGATCACGAGACATAAGACCACGTTACTGTGTGTTATAAGATCACGTGACGATGTTAGTGTAATAAGAGCACGTGACATAAGATCACGTGACGATGTCAGTGTAATAAGATCACGTCGTAGCTACTACTTTTTTCCTCGTGTGAATATGATTTAGTCTTCTAATTTGTTTATTTTTCAATTTCTTTTAAATAAAGTTGAATATTGACGTATTGACGATAATCCGTAATTCAATAGATAAATGTTATACGCATAAACTGTACTACGTCTCAAAAAAATCCGCTTTTTATTGTTTTAAGTCTCGTTTTGATCTTAACATTTTTTTAACACTTTACGGATTAAAAAAATGATTTCAATTAATTTCTTAATTCTTTTGAACATATTACCTTTACCGTTATATCATATTCCTTTCGACAATTTTGGACAAGAAGGCTACAGGCTATAACTTTAGATGAAGGTAAGTATTGACCTAACTGTGGATCAGGTAAACATTGTGTCTAGGCGACGATTGATTTCTACCATCACACATTATGTATAATGTATGGGGACTGTTGTTCAGTTGAATTAACGTTGAAAATATTATCAATACACGCAAAATGCAATATTGTATGTGAATATTGAGAAAATAATTGAATACAATATAATGTTTTGTAATATATTTATACAAAAACGATTAATATCAAAAAATCTTTATATCGTGTTTTCTGTTGTAGATAATTCGTCCTTCAGTGGACTGTGAATTTAACAGGTAAGGCCAGAGTCGTAAGTGATATCAAAATTAAAATTAAACCGTAATAAAAGTGGGTGAACAAAAGTGTACAGAAAATTAAAATTGATTTTAAAAGTATGCAAAAGGATATGATGGCCATTTCTCAACAGGAGATGGTTATGTGGTTAAACAGTCCCCGAATTTCATATCATATAACCCATGGATCATTTTTCATAACGTCGGAACATTTAATATTATTACAAATAGTCTATATAAATTATAATTAGTTATTTTTGACTGTTTCTGGCCTTTAGTCCAATTTCGGCTGTAGGGGTGAAACAGTCAAAACTGTTTTCCCGGTCAGAGCGAACTGTTACCCGGCGCGAATTCGATGCGCAGAAATCCCCCTCGAGAGCTCCGTTCAAGCGTTTCGGTGACCGCGACTGAGTGTTGAAGCAATGGCAACATTGCATGCAGCATTGATACTAATTTTTATTTGGTAATAAAACAATTGTTTCATGGTTATTTTGGGAACAGTCAAAACTATCATCCCTCGGTAGGGGGAATCCCTGTGGAACTGTTTGCCCTTGGCCTAGCGGCCTCGGGCAAACAGTTCCCCAGGGCTTGCCCCTACCTCGGGATGATAGTTTTGACTGTTCCCCAAATAGCCATGAAACAATTGTATATTGTTAATTTTAGTTATTGAGTACTAGAGTTAAGCAAGCAAATAGCTGCAGGGGAGTCACGGGGTAATTGTGGCAAAAGAATGTACAAAGAATGCAGATTTCATAATATGTCTCCTAAATAACACACACACAAACACATTTATATGCAAAGGGATTGTAATTTATTAACAAAACTCGTTAAGGGTAGATAGGTGTGTGGGAGTGTGTGTAAGGAGGGGTGAGGTTGGGGGTTGGGGTTATATAAAAATCCAATTTACTGATATAATGTTTCTAGTATAAAATAGGACATTTTAATCTAACATCGAGGACGAAGTTCGATCATTGTGCCAACGTAAATACAATGTTTCTAATGAACGTGGCCAGTGTTCTGGAATGAGTCCATTACCACTTTAACTCACGACCCTATTGAGCTTGGAAGATTAAAGTCGCGAGGATCTTACTATCCCTTTTAGAATTAACAATTACGTCAGAGCGACGGGGACATGTATAGATTTGGAGAGTAGTTGACGCCTCGTGTGGGGCCCAGACCCACTCAAAGTCAGCCAATTTAAACGTCGTTATCTCCAACAGAGCTATTTTACTGTCAGATATCCACACGCTAAACAAGTGAAGGGCAAGTAATTTATAAACGTATCTTCACCTGACAGTCAGCGGTGTACACGTGTGGGTTGTACACGTGTGGGGTGTACACCAGTTGGTGTACATGTGTGTGGTGTACACGTGTTAGTGCACATGTGTGGGGTGTACATGTGCGATGTACACATGTGCGGTATACACATGTGGGGTGTACACGAGTGGCTGTACACATGTGGGGTGTACACGAGTGGGTGTACACGTGTGGGGTGTACACGTGTGACTGTACACGTGTGTGGTGTACACGAGTGGGTGTACACGTGTGGGGTGTACATGTGCGGTGTACACATGTGGGGTGTATGTGTGTGGTGTACACGTATGTGGTGTACAAATGTTGGGTGTACACGTGGAGTGTACATGTGGGGTGTACACGTGCGTGGTGTATATGTGTGGGGTGTACACATGTATGGTGTACGCGTATCTGGTGTACATATGTCACGTGAGTTATTGTACTTGGTCTGAAGGCAAGACAGTTTATAGCAGGAACGTTAACAGAAAATGCATTAGTTTACTTTCCTCATAAATACATATAGTCTCTCTAGGTTTGCTTTAAAACGTTAATTAACATACGACACTTGACGTCGTCCCTGTACACTTACTGCCAGAACTTACAAGTTTTGTTTTAGTTGTGATAATTATAATGTACATCTGATATTAATTTTACGTTGGTATATGTACAGGCTATTTAATCTGATAAATCGGAGGTCTGTACACTGCAGTTCAGTAACAATGGTTTGTTACTTAAGGAATGTCGAGTGGTCAAACGTCAATCTCGTGATTTATCCGTCATCGGATTAACCCAATATTTTGACCAATTGGATTTTAGATTATAATTGATCCCGTTAAAGTCCTACTGTAAGTGCATTACGGCGAGGTACATGCCGCAAGCTTATACTGGGTTAATTACAAATCTGAGGTCAAACATGAATATATTTGTAAATTGTTCAACAGTGCGTAGCATGTGTGCAAAAATGTGAAAATTGTTTTCCTCCCTTTAACAGACATGGGTTTTCGTGGACATATAGTCCACCAACGCAAAAATGGCATGTTCATGCTCCCTTTAACTGTATATTAATTCACTGTTGTCGCCTCTTTGGTGAAATCGACTGATATTCCGAATGCAAAGATAAGTATGGCCTTTTTAGATAACGTAAGTATAAAAATTGACCAGTAAAAATATTTGGAAAACGCTGATACAAGTATGTGGGGACATGCATAATCGAAAACACACACGTGCACGTGGGGAATAAGATATTATCAGACTCTTTAATATGTAGACGGATAGATAGTTTCTCTCCAGAAGGGGTCACAATTTGACGATTTTACCACAATTTATGATCAATGAGGGGGTAATTCTCTATCCAACCGTCATTTCATATAAAAGAGTATCTTTCTCTCATATCCTTCCGAGTCAACGCAAACATTTTTCATTCCTTCAAACTGTGACATCGTTGTTAATATAAAAGCAAACCATTTTACTTAGAAATTAAACGTTAACTTATTGTTTTCCTTGCTGTTCGGACGCCATATTTGAACCTTACAACTACTACAATTCCATATAGTTCCTTGATATGCTTAGTATAAACGTAAGACTATATGAAAGTAACTTGTTTTTGTCGATTTTTTTTTAAACTGACCGTTTCATCAATACATAAAGAAGTTAGAGGGATAAAAAATATATCTACCGGAGTTACCTCCTCTTTGCTATCGTATCTTGAAAGGATATGAGAGAAAAACCAATTCCCTCACGAAACGAAAGAGACGAAATTTGGGTGGGGATTATTTGGGTGCATGTTGAAACCATGTTCAAAATGAGAAAAAAAGTAAATGCAAAAGAAAAAGATGTTAAAAGTAGATGAATTTGTTGAAATGTTACCAGATTGTATATAATGGGTTCAGTGCTGTCTTACCTTGTTCTATCCAAGAACATATCGACACTGAAAAAGATACAGGTTTACTTCATTTAATTTCAGTTAAAAGTTTAACGGTCTATATATCCAATAGGTCATGTAGTAACAATACCGTGTATGATATATGCGTGGCAAGAGAAACGCCGAAAGTAGAGACGACGGAAGTAAAAGTGTTGTAGAGAGGGTTTAGAAAAATGAATTTCTAGTGTCATACACACAATTAATTACAGTGCTCAGTTAATTTCGTTTTTCTGCCGATGACTGGGGTGTATCTGTGTTCCTCTAACAAATATAAGACGCATTTGACATTTTCCTTTCTTTAGCTTGAGTTTATTTTCGTCTCGTCTCGTTCCTTCTCAGCATTTCCTCTTGTCCCATTAACCCATTGTCGCAATCTTTTCTAACTTTACCTATTAAGATAATCTTTCTTTTGGTCAAACGGTCATTTATACGCTACTGATATGCTGCTAAAATTTGGGGTTGAGAGGAGGGGGTTGAGAGGAGGGGGGCGGGGGGTTGAGAGGACGGGGGTTGACAGGAGGGGGTTG
>NW_018407794.1:6673-70932 GCF_002113885.1 Mizuhopecten yessoensis | reverse complement strand
GGGGGGGGGGTTGCAGCGGAAGCAGCAGTTCAATTCTGGTTTTCTTAATGGAAGCAAAGCAGTTATAGAGGATACAGACAAAATGGCGATAAATTGACTTGAGCACGATATGTCACGAGAACCTGGCCTTTACAACCTGACCTTACACTGTCTCCTGTTAAACCAACTAAGGCTGGTCTTGCCTTACATTCGTAAATCGAAATAATACTGTATGTTTGCATTGGCGAATAAGAAACTTCGCCTTTATATAAATACGTGACTGTTGTTTAAACATTTGAAGATCGATGACTTTTTGTGGACGTCCCGGAAAGGTTCGTACTATAGTCCCTTTCCCTACAGTCAATTAGTGCCGTGTATTGCCTACGTCATAGACTTATGCTGTAGTAGATTCGGTAGCTTAATGACGAAAACAGCCAAGGTTTCTTATTGACTTTCTTTAATAACTTGAAGAAATATATTGCCATTTTATTCATGTCATGTCTAGACTGGTCCCCTTTTCTAGAAAATTGAATTTATTAAGGAAAACAATGAGAGTAATAATTTTGATCACTTGGCCGATTCTCCGTTTCAAACTAGGGGGAAGTAAGCTAGTACAAGTGTAGAAGAATGAACCTGGACGATTCTGTCAAAAAAGTGCGTGGCTGGTAGTCAGCTTTCTACATATTATCTGACTATGATCATTTTGTCTTCCGAACTTGAATATTTTTACTTTAACTTCAAACTTAATGACAGTACATGTTACAGCGGTGCATTTTTTTACATTAATTTATCATTGATGCTTATTTTAAGGACCAAATTGTCCAAAGCTTTGTTAAATTTAATTTACAATAAATCAACCTAAAACTGAAACCTGTTATATTTGTAATAAATAAATAAACGAAATAAAATAAAATAAATAAATAAATGACATGCGTAAGGGTTCAGCATGATCTTCTAAAGACAGTTAACACAAAAACGTTATAGATTTTCAAACATTTCTCAGAAATCACATTTGAAAATTTGTGTTTATGATTAAAAAAAGCTAACGAGGCTTGGAACAACGGTGCCGAAAACTTAAAACACTCCACGCCTAGGATGTCTTCGCAATGGTCAGAAACGGATTTTTTAAACGTAAATAACACTTAACCGATCTGGTTAAAATTCTGAATTTACAATAAAATGATCAATGTTTAACTTTTCAAAAATGCTATTTATTATTTATTGCTGTTTAAAAGGATCAGACTACAGGGTCTAATATCAAGACTATTTAAAGCCCATGGCGTTTCATGTTGTGATTATTGATTTAAGGTGGATGTAACATTACAGGAGAAACAAATACCCGCTGTGACTAACAGGTACATTTCGACAGGTATAGGAGGACACAGGGGCCTGAGAATTTGTTACAGTTGAGCTATTTTTGTACCTAAAGTGATGCAATCAGTGTAATATTTGACTCTTTAGGAGTTGAGATACATTTTCTGTAAAATCAGATTATTTACGGGTGGCATTTTTACCGAAATTTGATCTAAATTCCTTAAACTATTACCTTGAACTCTTTAGGTCCAAACACAGCTAAACTGTTACAAATTCTCAGGTCCCTGTGGTTTAGGACAGGTAGACGCTATTTCATAATGTTTACGTGTGTTATATATATACAAGCTACACAAATACACCAATATTCTCTATCATAAATCAAGCGAGGCAGGGTAGTGAGGTAGAAATATATATTTACTCTACAAGAAAGCCATAGAGTTATGTTGGTCTGCAGAAATATGTATGTTTCCGCAAACATCGTATTTCATTACCGTTTTCAATATTTGCTTACTGTGGTTTTCTATAAATGCCAAACATTAATAGTCTTCATTATCCTAAGATACGTATTACACACTGTATTTGTTTATAAAATAATACTGTGCTTCCTTAACCAATTGTATTAGCCAGTTCAGAGAAGAATATAGAAGGGCAGATAACTCGAAAGGGGACTTTACCATTTGGAATTAAGAAACGCCTTTGAAAAACCCAAACTATCCATACCTTATTCCTCAGCGATGTAAAATGTGGGATTTACAATGAAGCATTTTTTTTTTAATTTATCCGTAGGAGAGGCCATTTTTGTATCCCTCTATTTTAGTATTTAAACCAAAAATTGACTGATGATGCCTGATAGCATTGCTCTGGTGGTATGTCAGGATAGGGGTACACACATGTAGTTAATACGTAGTCCACGTGCTGTTAGAGTCGCCAAACCCAAGAATATGATTTTAAACCCTTTTAACTCTATGCCTTTCTTCTAATTGACGTTTAGGGTAATTTCCCTCCCCCAAAGCTTTGGTTTTGGACAGCCCCCACCCCCCTCCCTCCCCATCCCCACCTCTCATCCCCATCTCGCACCCCATCCTCCCAGTACATACATTTATAACGCGTTGTACGTACATAAACGAACAAGTTTAAGGTTGATTTGACTTGAAGATATATGAGTGTTATCCTTTATTAGTAAATAGCTGCAAAATTTCATACCCAAGAATCACCTCAAAATGATGAATGTATTTGGTCTAGTTACAACTGCCTGGATTTAATAAGCAAATTAATATCTCGTGTGCTTTTTTTTAATGTGTCTTCATTTAATCAACTACATGTGAGTTCAACTAGAATTTCTTTTGATTGAAACATACATAATTTGCAAAACACAAATGGGATTAGACGGAAGATTAAAAAAAACTAAGATTTGTCTTCTCCCTAGCTAAAGCATGTTATTTAATGTAGAACCCTTTTTGGTAAGGGGAAATCGTCATAGCAGCATACCCCCTTAATGTATGTATGGTTAAACCTAGGTACAGTTAAGAAGGCAGAGAAGTGTCTTCAGGGATATCTATCTACACGTTCTCGTTTATCAAATCAGCGGTTGTATAGTACTGGTTATACGGATATGAACTTAATCTAAGATCAAACCTTTATCAGAAAGGTGACACAACTTACCTCTATCCACGAGAATATTTCCAACTATAAGGAATTCATATCACAGTCGTCAGGTTGTCACTGTCTCACAAAATCCCCAAAACTAGAACAGACAGTATAGCTAGACGGCGAATTATCCCAGGTAGATCTGCCACAGGTAGCGGTGTGGTTGTACACAGAGAAAGCCGTTAATGGCCTTATAAGTTTATAAAAATCTTTCTTATTTCCAGTTGAGTGGAGAAAATCACAGCATGTTTTCAGTAGAGGTTCCTGTTCACCTTAGGGTGAAATAGGTATACACACACAGGTAAGTATAAAGGTATATATGTAACCGGCCTTCACTCAATTCGATCTCGTTTTCAACAACTACCGTTGCCAATGGCGATTACGACGCTTTAGTACGCCCCGAGGAAGGATTACGTGTTATTTAACTGTCATATATATGTATATATAAATACCTGTATATTAACAAATGAGCGCCCTGATTTAAACGTCCCCTCTTGAGATTGTTGAAAAGGATCACTTGAAATACTTTTAATTACACACCTGGCGTGGGTAGTTTTTGACAAGGCAAGCTTGATTTATTATCTTGTGTACATAATACATTTCAATAAAACTGTTATTTTACAAAGCTTAAGGGACTAAGTTGAAAGTTAAAACTACATTCAATGTTTATCTATCAATGGTTTTATAATTTTTCTAAAAATAGCGAAGTTTGAGGTTATGAATTAACGGAAATAAGTTAACTATTCTTATTGTCGAGAGCAATACACGTTCCATGCAAAATCCATTTATATGTTATACCTTTAATTTACCTGAGTACACAGGAAGACGTCAATATCTGTCACTCTCACGTCTCGTGCCCTGACAGGAAAATAAGGTAAATATCTACTATGACATTAAACATGCTGTATGTGCTATTACAGTGCATCTAATTCACAGTTTCTGAGAATCACACGTGGATCATTATAAGTGCTTTAAACATTATTTTTACTGATTTCCGAGAATCTGAACTTTCGGTGTATTTACTCCGCACATATCGCCCCACATAATTATCTTAAATATATCCCTCAAGTTTTAATTTCTCTGTCAGATAGCGCTATCCTGACAGGGGATAGAGACGGGAAGAGCCCCGGCCCACAAAACGATCATTCGTCAGCTCTCAACCCCTACACCCGCCCCCTTTCTTTCCCCTACTCTTGTTGAAACCCCCTCTCTCTCTTCCGTCTTTCATACCGCTCGGCTCTCTAAGTGAAGTTATAACCTGGTAAACATACGTTCACTTCTACAGGTATTCTTTCTTTCCCCTAAATATAGTACAGTGCTACTGCACCATTCGTAACTCTCACAGTAGACAAAGTAGGGTTTAACATCAAACTAATTGGAACAGAAAGTATTTTTATGTTTCGTACTCTCACTGACGTCTAACTACTACAAGAGGTATCTATTACAATTCAAGGTTTGGTAAAAAAAAATGTGATTTTCATTTTTTTCTTGATCTAATAAATGTTGACAAAGGCATTTTAATATCTAATTTTGAAAGTTTCTTTTCTGCTATAAAATAGATGAACATTATTGAAAATGTAAGACGAAAAACATATAATCTAGTAAACCTATGTCCTCCTCCGGGTACTTCTGTGCCCCTCTCCGGGTACTTCGGTTGCCCCCCTCCGGGAACTTCGGTTCCCCCCTCTCCGGGTACTTCGGTGCCCCCCCTCTCCGGGTACTTCGGTGTCCCCACTGAAGTCCCAATCTTGCTATAGATAAAGAATCCCCTACTCATCTCACAAGAGTTATTTTTGATATTTTTAGAAAGGTGTATTTCAATTCGGAAAATGACCAAAATTTTAAATGGATCAATGATAATCTTTTAAACTTTCACATGTACTCGCCATTAAAAATTTCTTTCTTCGTTTCTTTCATCGCCAACCTTTTATTCCTAATTATGTGAAGCGTATTCAAATGTCATTGTCTGTGACACTATTGTTTAACGTGTACCGAAACGCACGTCGTGTAACATATTGACAAGAGGGTGCTGCAGTATTGATATAGATCATCATATCACAGGTACTAACCTCGTCTGTCAATACACATATGATTATATTATAGGTGTATTGACAGAAACACGAGCATGTATTGCTATGATAAAAAGAAACATGTATGGAATGGCCTCATAGTTTATATGGTGGCATTTCACTCCGAATCATAACAGAAAACAAGGCGATACTTTATACAAATAACTTATGTTTATTTCTAACGTAACAAATTGATATGAATATTCCTAAAGGTGACGAATTCATGATCATTTCAAAATCATGGTCTAAGGGAGATAACTGTTTTACAGTTCACGTGCATTGATGAACAGATGTACAATGATTTTTTAGTGACTATTGACGTAATGTAGACGTATGAATATACACATGAATCTGGACCAGCCACATCTTACCTACTCTAGTATGTGTATGATGATATGCACAGATGATCTAGGATAATTAAGTTCGGTCAAATAATATTTCCAATCGTAGTTATGCACATATTACACATGATACAGTGTATTACGTCATAATGATGTGACTATAGAGGCATCAACGCATGCGCCCACTTATATACCCTATTCAATCCTGTCAAATTTAATCACATCCGTTTTTGAAATTGTCTGGTACTACATCACATGACGTCATACATTTCTGTTACAACCTTACATTAGGAACACTATACAAGTCCACACCTTAATGTTCAAGCAAGATCCACCTCCGGCGAAGTATCCAGAAGTTCAGCGTATTCTCCCTTTTGACGAGTTTTGTCAAAAACGTGGTTAATCCACATTGGGTAAGGTGAAATGCAGAAGTTACGATTTTGGAGAGGTGTTCCGATGTCCGGGTATTTTCCCGTCTGTGAGTATTCCGATAACGCGGATATTCTACCTTATCCGAGGTGTGAAGTGGATATTTCACTTTCGGAGAGGGGTTCCGTATAAAGAAGATTTTTCAGTTAAATTTCAAGCGATGTTAGGTGTAATTTAACAAGTGAAGAAGCCTTGGCAAGTTTCTTTAAGGAAAGTTAATCAGGTTGTTAGCAGAACAACCCGTCTTAGTGACACGAACACTAATTTCCAAGGTGTTCCGAATGCTTCGCAATTTTTCGGACATTTACACATGTATGGGATAATTTTCTGTGTCTATTTGATAATTCATCACTAGAACTCTAATGAAACGGCTACGAATATCCAGTAATGCATAATTTAACTCAATGTCGATATTTAAGTGTATTTTTGATTTCTAGTTAAACGAGGAATTGTTCCGGAAACGGAAACGTGGATGCGCATGACTGACTCCGCTACCAAGTTGTATTGTGCTTCTTCCCAGAAATCCCTCGCTGTGACGTCGAGCGGAAGGTGCCGTGATCCGAGCTTTCATCCTCTGGAAGAAATTTTTATGTTGGAAAGCATCCAGCTCCATTCCGGCCTTGGCCAGCCATCTACGGTCTTTCTCTGTTTCGTAACCTGCAAAACAACCAACAATTTATAAAAGTTGTAGTACTTTAAAGGGACACAACTCATGTCGAACCGAACAGATGTAACTTCAGACTATGTGAGACTACTCATCAGTGGCTATTACATCAGGGTTTAACAAATTTAACAAATTAAAGTTAACAAATTTCCAAGTTTTCTAAAATGTTAAATCAACCAATATACATGTTTTACATACACTATATCCTAATTGCGGCACGTCACACGTACAAACCTCAAATCTTCAGATAACATTACGAAAAAAACGCTTGGAAGAAACATGCGACCTTTTTTTTCGCGAAATAGCTTAGATAATCAAAAAGCGTGACTAGACTGTTAAAAGATAGAAGGCCAAGACCCAGGTACCCGTAAAAACCTACGTCACTACTTACCGGCTTTCAGGAGACGTCGGATGTTTTCCGTTGACATGCCGTGTGTCGATGTAAATGCTAAATAAAGCGCTGTTTGGCCAAGCTTGTCAACAACATTGACGTCACATTCGTTTTTAATGAGATATTCTGAAGTTCGTTCTCTACCGTCCGCCATAGCGATCATAAATGCGGTTTTCCCCGTGGAATCCAATTCGTCAATGAGTCCACCTACAATTATATAAACAATTTGGAATAAATGATAGACTTAAGTAAATGTCTCACTCTCAGATAGGAAAGCATAGCTGTATAAATTATAGCTATGCACATGGGATTCATGGAATGGCTGCTCCAACGCTCCTTCAAAGTAAGGAGTCTCTTTGAAATGGTTATAACCCTATTCGATAATGATTATGAGCAAATTACGCTAGACTTATGATGTTATTTAGCAAATATGAATGAGGTAATATTGCATTTTTAGATGCCTGTGTAATTCATTACCTAAAGGTAAATGTTGTATTATTGCTTTTCCATTGTTATCATGCTTTAACACAATTCTTTTGTGTGATTGCTTACCAACAATGGGTAAGTCTGTTAACAGAGTGTCTGAAGCAATGAAACACTTGTGTTTGTACAGGAATACCTTCACGTGCTTGGCCTGTTCAGAAACGTATAGAACGCATATATTAACATGTCTCTGATGTGGTGTTCGTAAATATTTGAGTTATAGTACGAATAATTATAAACAAGATCTGGGTCAAATCTGAAGGTGATCTACTACTTGTACGTATCGTTCAGTCATTCTAAATGTGGGATGCACATTTTATCTGTACGAGTTATAAGACAGATGCTAGTTATGTTGTTGTCAAATTCTCATTATAATGTGGGTCAAATCTTAAGGTGAAGATCACAGTGATCTACTACTTGGACGTATCTTAGGATATATTTGTATACAGTCTAGTGTTCTTACATCTTATTTACATTTCTCTCACTGTAATATGGGTCAAACGTGAAAGCGTAGGTTAAAATGATACATTTGTATATTTAACGATTTGTATCTGTATACAAGGTTTGGTGATTCTAGGTGTTACACTTCTGTTCCGGGAAAGTAATAATCTAATTACTAGTATAAAGGTTGAGGTCAAATAAAGGTTACAGTGACCTACTTTCGTATGTGAGACTCTTGGCATCTAAAAGTGTGCCCTTGTGCCAGGTTTGTACCAAGTTTGGAGCTCATACGAAACATCACATGGGGAATAGGTGATACAAAAATACTGAAATTAGTACGGGAATAGGTTTTGAAATTATTCTTGAAATATTTTCGATCTGTTTATGTTTTAATTATGGCATTATATGATTGGTCACATTCGTTGACTCTGGTGTGAATTATTACGAGAAAAGTTTATCACACATTTCAATGGAATTCGATTTAACAACACTATCGTTAATTTTAATTTTCTGTGACGTTTGTATTGTTTGTCACTAACCTTGTTGTCAAATAAGATCAATTTCACTTTATAAAGAATTTACTAATTGTCTTTTGCAGACGGTACATAAATAAATGAAAGGATTGATTAATTTCAAACTTTTATATAAAAATGACATAATTATGTTTATCCATTACATTTGTCATATTACGTAACATGGCTGATATAATAACTTACCTGTTGGGTTCAGAACACAGACAATTAATAATTACAAAAAATGACATCTGTCGTTCAAATTTCTGATAATTAAAAATTTATACTGTTAACAATTTTCAAGTTACAAACGCCTAATGATTTAGCGCTACGTTAAATCAAGGTAACTGTTATTTATTTAATCTAATTAACTCTAATTTATTATTAGAAGTTCTTTTTACACAACCAATTAAATTTTCTATGTGACATTTCGATGACTAAGAACGAAATTCTAATAATCCATATTTACCAACCTGAAGAAAATGTATAGAAAAAACTCTATATTTAGTTAAATTAAATTATATATTTCTTTTTCTTTTTAGCAGTTACTATAATTTAGCACTTTCCAAGTAATTCAAAAGCCGCATATATATTATTACCGCTGATTTCTCTTCAGGTAATTTATCATTCTTAGTCTGATTTGGTTAGTTTGCCGATAATTCAGCAAAATTTTCATGAAAAGTGTTGAAATTCAAAACTGAAACTGTATGATGACTATCTATATTTAGATTGATCATATACAAACAGAAAACTGTATTCGAAGCTTTCAAATATTTATCAAGTATTTATTTTTCTTGCTATCGACTAGCTACATCAGGTAATCAGACATTTATTGTTGTTATGCCTGAAACTGCACTGATCATACACCGTTGTCGCGTTAGCACTGTGGTATTACTGTCTACTGTAAACATATAGAGATTCATTATCATCGTGATGTCTATTGTAAATAACACAATAAATGGCAGACGTGTCGGAGGCATCCATCAGGTGACCTGTACAGAACGCTGACAGTGATCGATAGCGTCAATAAACTCGATCACCGATACATTCGTTAATTACCTCGTGTTGTATTTACCGCCTTGTTTGTGCTGGACAATGTTTGTGTATTGGCAGCTCAAACGAAATAACAACCCCTCCCCCATAAACCCGTCACTCCCCGTTACATGACAACCGCAAAACATCACAGTAGACAATACTTATACCATCAACAGACAACTTTGGCTAAAACCAGATAATGTCTCTAATTCTCTGTCAGACATTTAGACAGTCATGATTATGTGCTATAAAAGGCCGCGTTGTCAACACGAACATTTTTTTGTATTGTTTCCCAAAATAATAGCGTAAAAATAGCCATTATTGTTAGTTGTGTCAGACAATGGTGTGTGAAACCAGGAAACAGTTTTCCCCATAAGAGGTTTACATTTCTTTTCATCATGATGAGTCGAAGAGTCGAAGACATTTTTATGTATAATATTACAAACTCAGGGAATAGGACCGTACGGTAGCCAATGTACAAGGGAGAAGCAAATAGATTTTGTTTGGTTGGCTGATCGTTGTGTACGGCTGGGTTCAACGAACAAAATGCCATTTAACTGTCAGGTAACAAGTTTTCAATTAGCCACTTTTATTAATGGTCGAATATAATTACCTTACGTAGCCTATTGACATGTACATATTTAGGGTCGTGGCAGTTGATTACGTTCACCTTGTACTTTAATTATAGTAATAATACCTTTAATTACAGCAGTTATGGTTGATGAGTTAGCGGGGGTTAACTACGATCTCACAAAAAGTCAATATACCAACAGATTTTTTGTTATATCTATTTCTTGCTCTTATGTGGAGGAGAAGAACTATGTTTCTCCCATATTAAATTATGTATTATAATTAGATGTGCAGGTATGGGGTGGGGATATCTAATCTGTCGGTAGGGTAGGCTCAACCACTCTAACCCTGTTGGGGTACATGGTATTATATATATGCATATCATACTCCTGATTATATATATTTTTATATCAAGCAATACATTTATTGAGAAATAACGAAGCTATATAGATGTGTCGGAAAGTTCAAGGAGTTTTACATATAAGTATTTAGAAGTACACGTTTATATAAGAAAATTCGATAGTGATACGTTCATATTTTGGCAACGCCAGGGTTTAAGCAATATTAATTAGACTTTCCTATTTTTTTCATTCAGTATTGAATTTCAATAAAAATAATTCACTTTTATCAACAGCAATATATCTCTGAGTAAAGTATGTGTCCTTGATAAGGTTCTTCAGTGCAGCTACTGACAATGACATTTGTAAAAATCTCGATTTATAAATATATTGTTTTATAAGTAAAATTATGGTATTATCTACCCTACTACTGATACTATTTTGATTAAATAAACCGAAAATGAAGGTTTCCTTGTTAAAACCAAATGGAATTAACAATACATCAAGAAGGAATGTCTGAAGATAGTGAATAGTGTGATTGTTTTTATAACGTGTCTAATAAGTCAATTTGGCCAGACACATTTTATATTCAAAGGTATTTGTATTTTGATTTATGAATACTATGTGTATTTTTTACTTTTTGTCGGTTTTGTTATCATGTAGGGGAAACGATGTGTTATAAGTCTTACCTATTGCGCCAAAACCCATTACTCGTTGGCAAAACATATGTTTAAATCAAAGCTTTTCAATTATGAAACAAGCTGCACATCTTCCGTTTTGAGAAAGAAAAAAAACGTCAAAAAAAATTTGGATGTGACATGAGGTATTACAATATAAAAGTTAATGTACAATCTGGGAAGTTTTCATCAGTCTTCCACATTTTTTATGATATTGATAACATTGTTACGTCGGATAATTTTTGCGGAAATGTTTGTGAGCCAGCAGTTAGATGTTCACCTGTTTTAAAGATTACAATCACCATAGCTTACCAGGTGTTCTGTTCACAAAAGGTGAAGTTGTGATGGCGGATAATTTTAAAACACTTTGTGAATTTGTTGAATCTAATGATAAAAAAATGGGCTGTTTTAGATATCTTTCTCATTTTCAGTTTATGTAGTAATGAACCAAATCAAATAACAATTACATTACCGATAGGTATTATTTGTGTCTAAGTATATTTTAAAGTCGTATTTGCGTTTGTTTCACGTGTACTGATATGAGCGTATACGCAACCCAGAATAAATTATCTTGTACATGTAATAGCCTACTGTAGTCAACCACGCTGTCAGTTTTACCTGGGACTTAGATAATCCAATCTAATTCCGTGGTTTTACCTAACATGATAACATACTCCAATTATAATTCATTCTCTAAATCAGCGGTCCACGCAGAAACCAAATAATCGCAAAAGTCTTTTTAAAAATGACCTGAAAAAATAACTACTTCGTCAGGATAGGTCGAGTACCAATGACGTATTGGTTTTAACAAGTATTTTAACATATATTCAAACGCGCCACAAGAAGCTCACAGCCTTCAATCGGCGTCATCGCTATATGAACTAATCAAAGGTTTTGTGTAATAAAGAAGTGGACACGTGACCTTGTACAAAGCCTGTGATACAGAGCAAGCCTTCCATGCTTTCATGCTTAGAGATTAATATGTCTTTTTCACCTTTCTGTATACTGCAAATTTTAAACGCCCCAACCCTTGTTTCGTTTGTGAGTTATTAACACTATGGACCTAAGTTTCAGGTTTAACCGAATATTTAAATATCTTTTGTAGGAATAATTAACTACACTATACATTCACCTCTGTAAATAAAAGGTTAAGTAGAGGTCATTGACTGGAAACTAATTAAATGAAACGACAAGCAAGCAAAACGTAACGTCCTCAGGTCAGGCAATCGCTGATGTCTGTTGTCCCCGTTGGTGTGTATTGTATACGGTGTAGTGGTATAATTATACTGAGAAAGTCTTAGTAATGATCATTTAAACTAATGATCGTATAAATGTCAAACACTACAAACTAGTCTTCATGAATAATTCACATGGTGGAAGTCATCTTTGGCTACTTGATTAAATCTCTCACCATCTGTGTTGGAATTGTTACAGTGATGTATGATGGAAGCTTAATTATTTGCCCTACCCCCGCCACACTTTGCCTTGTGTCCCCTGGTTCGCACGCCATGTCCTTGCATTTTCATATTCTCCCCTGGTTCGTATTTCATGCCCTCGCCTTACTTTTCCCTGTAATCCCCTGTCATCGCCTTGTATTTCCCTGTCCCCCTCGTCTGCCATATTCTGCCCGCGTCTCACCTGCCCTACTCTGCCCTCGACTCGCCTCACCTACCCTCCCCCGCCACACATTGCCTTACTCTCATCTTGGCTCGCCTGCCCCCCCCCCCCCCCCCCCCCCGCCATACCTTCTCCTATTCTCCCCTTGGCTGTTCTGCCCGCCCCCGTCACGCATTGCCCTACTCTCCCTCCCCACGCCCACTCTTTCATCGCCTCATTCCACGGGTCATGCTCTCTGTATGTCTTGCCTGCCCTTCCCTGCTCCCCTCTTGTTCAACTTATTCTTCCCTCCCAGTTTTTATTACAGGCAGGCTCCACCTTGCACAGACAGATAATACTACTGTGCAGCAGAACATGTGACGTCGACAGGACAGTTGTCCTTGGCGACCTCCATCACAATACAGAGTTTAAGACTCGCGACCTGTCATATAAGGGGACACAGCTGTACAAGCATATCACGATAAATGCTGGTCTACGTGCAGAAACACGGCCTGTCCCATCTGATGTACGAGCTTTGTCACTTTCAGCCTGCTGTATTCATTCTTTCTTTCTCACCCGTGATCGCCTAACAGGTGTCACGTGTTGGTGGCAAAGTGTAACGTTACGTGCAGATTTTGACCGGAAGTGGAAACATAACTCGAGAAAAAGTTTAATAATTGTATTCAGAAACGAAATGAATGTCATACCTGGGAACTGTCACGTTAATTGTTATGTGAGTCTCAGAAGATTGTTTGAAGAAGCACCGGGACTGGCGTAGATTATTGCGTATTGCTAAAGCAAGATATGGACAAACATCGTGTACATCGATACTGATTAGATGTCGTTAAGTGATCAAAACCCCAAACGTTAGATGATATTAGAAGTTATGATTGGATAGACACAACGCACACCATGTTCTTTGATCGGGGACTGTTCGGGTGATTCCGTCATCCGAAACCGATTGTCGCTTCATAAGTTCTATGTTTGACGGGTATTTCGTAGTGGTTTCCAATATATTTCAAGTACTTAAACAAACGGTAACTATAGAAAACCCGCGTTTGTTTCCTCAAACCAGTATTGGATATCGCTGTTTAAGTTCTATGATAGTCTGTATATTATGTATATATCAATCATAATTCAATGCTATTATCTCGGGCTGTCAAGCATCACAATGACGAAGAAATCGTGCGATTTTCATGCGAACATATGATACTGAACATTCTTAACATTTACAGATTAATTTAGCTGGCATAAAACCTAAATGTGCTCAACCCCTACTGATGTTACACGTGGTTGTGCCTGATTAGATCCTAGTTCACATTCTATACCCAGACCTGATTCTCAACACTGTTACCAATGTACGGAGGCATATATGTTTAATGTATATAATGTACTAAGGTTTCCTGTAGAAATGTGAAAGAAAACTTCTATCAAGGTTCCTGCACAAGCGACAGAAATAGATTGAGTGTCACGAAGAGCTAGCCTCCCCTAAGTAAATATATGTGTTACTGTGAACAGCCGGTGTACTTCTCATGTTTACAAGGGATATGCAAGTTACTTGTGTTAAAAGCCTCATCTATTACCTTGGTGTTGACGACTTGGTTGGGTATAAAACCCCTATAAACACTTACGGCCGAGATATCTCTGAAGCAGTTAAGCAGTTTTACTTAGAAAGTAAAGAAACCATAATAGTTTTAAAGTACATCAAAGATATGTAATAATGCTTCTGTCAGCCATAATGAAATTACAATTGTTTATTCTTGTCAGGTTCATTACTTCCTTGATGACCTATATAATTAACTACAGAGCGTCAGTTTGACCTTTGACTTACACAGCCGTTCATTTCACAAGGATATATTACCTTCCTGTCTTAGCGAGTCTTGTACGTCTTTGTAGTATAAACCAAGTAAGAACCAGCACCATGACGTCATAAATGACATCTCGACAATCTCAACACAATCATAGGTCTACAGGAAAGTCACAAGGACCCATCAACACAATTAAAAGGCTACAAGGCAGTCTCAAAGACCCATCATTAAAATTAGAGGGTCACATGGTAGTCTCAAAGACACACCAACATAATTGGATGGTCACACAGATTCTCAAAGACCCACAAACACAATTGGATGGTCACATCGAGTCTCAGAGATCGACGATCCTCACTGCATTTGCAACAACCCCAACACAATGTACTACAGGTCCACAGAATAGTCTAAACGGTCCATTAGCATAATAAATTCACCCGGGGCCATACGGTAGTCTTAATCAACACAACAAAGTCATACAGGACCACACAATAGTCTAAACATCCAATGGACCCATTACCATCCTATAGGACCACACGGTAGTCTGAATGGTCTATCAACACAACAAAGTCATACAGAGCCACACAATTGTCTAAACATCCAATGGACACATTACCATCCTATAGGAACACACGGTAGTCTGAATGGTCTATCAACACAACAAAGTCATACAGAGCCACACAATTGTCTAAACATTCAATGGACACATTACCATCCTATAGGAACACACAATAGTCTAAACATCCAATGGACACATTACCATCCTATAGGAACACACGGTAGTCTGAATGGTTTATCAACACAACAAAGTCATACAGAGCCACACAATAGTCTAAACATCCAATGGACACATTACCATCCTATAGACAGATAGGGCTCTATAGACAATTTACATGATTGCTGTACCTACTAGATTTGCGTAGTATTTTGAGGGTCCCTAGAGTCAGTTACCACAAATGGTTGCATTTGATAGTTTTTAGTATTGTTGCTGTACTTACCAGCTTTGTGTAGTATTTTGAGTGCCTCTATAGACAGTTTACATGATTGCTGTACTTACAAGTTTTGTGTAGAATTTTGAGTGCCTCTATAGCCAGTGTACACGATTGTGGTACTTACCAGCTTTGTGGAGTATTTTGAGTGCCTCTAGAGCCAGTGTACACGATTGTGGTACTTACCATCTTTGTGGAGTATTTTGAGTGCCTCTATAGCCAGGGTACACGATTGTGATACTTACCAGCTTTGTGGAGTATTTTAAGTGCCTCTATAGCCAGTGTACACGATTGTGGTACTTGCCAGCTTTGTGGAGTATTTTGAGTGCCTCTATAGCCAGTGTACACGATTGTGATACTTACCACTTTTGTGGAGTATTTTGAGTGCCTCTATAGCCAGTGTACACGATTGTGATACTTACCAGCTTTGTGTAGTATTTTGAGTGCCTCTATAGCCAGTTTACATGATTGCTGTACTTACCAGATTTGTGTAGTATTTTAAGGGCCTCTATGTCGTCATACAGAACTGATTTCATCAGAGCGGTTTGTCCGTTCCTGTTCTTAGCATTGATGTCGGTTTTATCTGAAAAACAAAATATCAGAATGATCATAACTATTCTAACACAAATCAAACTAATGTTTGCGTACTCAAAGAATATTTGTGGCTGCAGCAGGAGGTGTACTACTCATTGTAATGGTGTGGATGTTGATGTTTGCGGCTGCAGCAGGAGGTGTACTACTCATTGTAATGATGTGGATGTTGGTGCTTGTGGCTGCAGCAGGAGATGTACTACTCATTGTAATGGTGTGCATGTTGACGTTTGTGGCTGCAGCAGGAGGTGTACTACTCACTGTAATGGTGTGGATGTTGATGTTTGTGGCTGCAGCAGCAGGTGTACTACTCATTGTAATGGTGTGGATGTTGGTGGTTTTGGCTGCAGCAGGAGGTGTACTACTCATTGTAATGATGTGGATGTTGGTGGTTGTGGCTGCAGCAGGAGATGTACTACTCATTGTAATGGTGTGGATGTTGATATTTGTGGCTGCAGCAGGAGGTGTACTACTCATTGACATGGTGTGGATGTTAGTGTTTGTGGCTGCAGCAGGAGATGTACTACTCATTGTAATGGTGTGGATGTCGATGTTTGTGGCTGCAGCAGGAGGTGTACTACTCGTTGTAATGGTGTGTATGTTGGTGTTTGTGGCTGCAGCAGGAGGTGTACTTCTCATTGTAATGGTGTGGATGTTGGTGTTTGTGCCTGCAGCAGGAGATGTACTACTCATTGTAATGGTGTGGATGTTGATGTTTGCGGCTGCAGCAGGAGGTGTACTACTCATTGTAATGATGTGGATGTTGGTGGTTGTGGCTGCAGCAGGAGGTGTACTACTCATTGTAATGATGTGGATGTTGGTGGTTGTGGCTGCAGCAGGAGATGTACTACTCATTGTAATGGTGTGGATGTAGATGTTTGTGGCTGCAGCAGGAGGTGTACTACTCGTTGTAATGGTGTGTATGTTGGTGTTTGTGGCTGCAGCAGGAGGGGTACTACTCATTGTAATGGTGTAGGTGTTGGTGTTTGTGGCTGCAACAGGAGGTGTACTTCTCATTGTAATGGTGTAGATGTTGGTGTTTGTGGCTGTAGCAGGAGGGGTACTACTCATTGTAATGGTGTGGATGTTGGTGTTTGTGCCTGCAGCAGGAGATGTACTACTCATTGTAATGGTGTGGACGTTGATGTTTGTGGCTGCAGCAGGAGGTGTACTTCTCATTGACATGGGGTGGATGTTGGTGTTTGTGGCTGCAGCAGGAGGTGTACTTCTCATTGTAATGGTGTAGATGTTGGTGTTTGTGGCTGCAGCAGAAGGGGTTCTACTGATTGTAATGGTGAAGATGTTGGTGTTTGTGGCTGCAGCAGGAGGTGTGCTTCTCATTGACATGGTGTGGATGTTGGTGTTTGTGGCTGCAACAGGAGGTGTACTTCTCATTGTAATGATGTAGATGTTGGTGTTTGGGGCTGCAGCAGGAGGTGTACTTCTCATTGACATGGGGTGGATGTTGGTGTTTGTGGCTGCAGCAGGAGGGGGACTTCTCATTGACATGGTGTGGATGTTGGTGTTTGTGGCTGCAACAGGAGGGGTACTTCTCATTGTAATGATGTAGATGTTGGTGTTTGTGGCTGCAGCAGGAGGTGTACTTCTCATTGACATGGTGTGGATGTTGGTGTTTGTGGCTGCAGCAGGAGGTTTACTACTCATTGTAATGGTGTGGATGTTGGTGTTTCTGGCTGCAGCAGGAGGTGTACTACTCATTGTAATGGTGTGGGTGTTGGTGTTTGTGGCTGCAGCAGGAGGGGTACTACTCGTTGTAATGGTGTGGATGTTGGTGTTTGTGGCTGTAGCAGGAGGTGTACTACACATTGTAATGGTGTGGATGTTGGTGTTTGTGGCAGCAGGAGGAGGTGTACTACTCATTGTTATGGTGTGGATGTTGGTGTTTGTGGCTGCAGCAGAAGGGGTACTACTCATTGTAATGGTGTGGGTGTTGGTGTTTGTGGCTGCAGCAGGAGGTGTACTATTCATTGTAATGGTGTGGATGTTGGTGTTTGTGGCAGCAGGAGGAGGTGTACTACTCATTGTTATGGTGTGGATGTTGGTGTTTGTGGCTGCAGCAGTAGGTGTACTTCTCATTGACATGGTGTGGATGTTTGTGTTTGTGGCTGCAGCAGGAGGTGTACTACTCGTTGTAATGGTGTGGATGTTGGTGTTTGTGGCTGTAGCAGGAGGTGTACTACACATTGTAATGGTGTGGATGTTGGTGTTTGTGGCAGCAGGAGGAGGTGTACTACTCATTGTTATGGTGTGGATGTTGGTGTTTGTGGCTGCAGCAGGAGGTGGACTACGCATTGTAATGGTGTGGATGTTGGTGTTTGTGGCTGTAGCAGGAGGTGTACTACTCATTGTAATGGTGTAGGTGTTGGTGTTTGTGGCTGCAACAGGAGGTGTACTTCTCATTACAATGATGTAGATGTTGGTGTTTGTGGCTGCAGCAGGAGGTGTACTTCTCTTTGACATGGTGTGGATGTTGGTGTTTGTGGCTGCAGCAGAAGGGGTACTACTCATTGTAATGGTGTGGGTGTTGGTGTTTGTGGCTGCAGCAGGAGGTGTACTTCTCTTTGACATGGTGTGGATGTTGGTGTTTGTGGCTGCAACAGGAGGTGTACTTCTCATTGTAATGGTGTAGATGTTGGTGTTTGTGGCTGCAGCAGGAGGTGTACTTCTCATTGTAATGGTGTGGATGTTGATGTTTGTGGCTGCAGCAGGATGTGTACTACTCATTGTAATGGTGTGGATGTTGATGCTTGTGACTGCAGCAGGAGGTGTACTACTCATTGTAATGGTGTGGGTGTTGATGTTTGTGGCTGCAGCAGGAGGTGTACCACTCATTGTAATGGTGTGGATGTAGATGTTTGTGGCTGCAGCAGGAGGTGTACTACTCATGGTAATGGTGTGGATGTTGGTGTTTGTGGCTGCAGCAGGGGGTGTACTACTCATTGTAATGGTGTGGATGTTGATGTTTATGGCTGCAGCAGGAGGTGTACTACTCATTGTAATGGTGTGTATGTTGGTGTTTGTGGCTGCAGCAGGAGGTGTACCACTCATTGTAATGGTGTTGATGATGGTGTTTGTGGCTGTAGACTTGACGTCTGCCACGAAGAATAAGTGACAATTTGCATAACAATACAACGCGGGTCCTACACGATATCAGACGAGACGGTTCATAGGTTATGGTTCACAGTTCAACGTACATTCGATTCGATGCCTGATGTAAGGGTCTTTAATTATTTATCGGCCTTTCTCATTTTTTTATGCACATCGTGTCCTCTTTGACACCTGTTACCTGACCGTTGGCGGGCTAACTGACGGTTTATTTGTGATATGTCACGGTTTAGATATGATATTGTTTTTCAGTTATGTAACATGACAGTAAAGACTAGCCTAAAGGACAAGTAGAAACTGTTGTATGGTTGTCACAGCTCCCCGCAGGCTCGCGCAAAATAATTCACGTTTTGGTGTCCATCGGTATGTATATATTATACTAAGCTACTAAGTAGAGTATATTTAACAGACCTCGCTGGTAGGGCTCTCCCCAACATCTGGAAACTTGAAATACACTACTTAGTAGTGTATATTTAACAGACCTCGCTGGTAGGTCTCTCCCCAACACATGGAAACCTGAATTACACTACTAAGTAGTGTATATTTAACAGACATCGCTGGTAGGGCTCTCCCCAACATCTGGAAACTTGAAATACACTACTTAGTAGTGTATATTTAACAGACCTCGCTGGTAGGGCTCTCCCCAACACATGGAAACCTGAATTACACTACGAAGTAGAACTAGAATATTTTTATTATTATTACTATTACTACTTGGGTATTACTTCTCAAGCCGTTTTAATGCATTGAATGTAGAATAGAATTTAATATAATATATATTTGCCATATTTTACGACATCTAGAGAGTTTATTAGGTATATATAGGGGCTGTCCCGATCACTTGTTCCCCGGACTGTTATCTTTGATAATTTGAATCAATTCATTAATACATGGCATATTATAACTGTTTTAATAATGTTTTATATAAGATGATCGCTCCCTGATTTGTAACTTTATGCTGTTAGGCACTGTAACTGCATATGCTTATAATATGTATCAATGACACAATGCTGACTTGACATGGCCTGACCTATGATCATAATGCGGTAGTATTTTGCATTTCATCGGCAAACCTAAAATGATGAACGTTAGACAAACACATAACTGTCACCGAAACTCTGACCCAAGACTTAAGTCTTATAGCATAGCCTGTTGTTAGAAAACAAAACACGTTGTCATAAATGAATTCCATCTTTTGCAGAACATGCTACATCAAAGAGTCATACATTGATATATAACTATGATATATAACTACTGCGTGTTATTCCGGAAAGTAACACCGGATTTAGACGGGTAATTAGTATCTCCCATTCAGGTGACGTGTCTGACGAGCTATCACAACACAAGTTTGGTAAACACTACATTGTTTATGACGTAGTACGGAGATTGATGGCTAAACTATGGTAATATGTTAACACTGTATGTTGTTGATGCACGTCCGTGTGCAGTGTAAGATTACGATATGCACCTGTCACGAGGCAAACAGTTTAATCAGTGGTAGATGAAGATAAATTAATTGCCTCTGTCATAGCGTCAAAACGATTTAACGATGGACACATAAATTAAAAATCGGGTCAGCAAATATGTCAACAACATGTTCTTTATTGTACAGTCTACTGATTAATGAATTTATTATAAATCAAGGACGATATGAAGAATTTATATGAGCTTAATGACACGCGATGACGTAGTGTTAATAAATGACTTTAATAATTATTAAAAATGGACATATTTTTTATAGATTAAACTTTACTGTCTGCGAAACAAATATTACATAAATTCATGCTGATTTATTCACGTTTATGTCACGGATATGCATAGATATTAATTAATGCTCTCGTAAATTGAAATTTGTATTGTCATGCTATCTCATATATACATGTTCTGTTTTGTTTCATAAAATGCACATTTGCGATGTGTAATGAGTTAGGGTTTTTAATCATATGCTATGCAAAATTGTAACATGGAATTGAAAAAAATGAGACAGTAACAAGTGTTAAAAATATTGATGTAAATCTGTCAACTATACATAATTTACATATATGTAAATAGACGAATACTTTTCACACAGTCAAACTTTCGCCCTATGCCGGTATCTGTGTTCGCCCAGTGTTAATCCCGCCCATCAGATTTGTTTGCTGTATTTTTAATGTTTTGTACTAGTGCTCGCTCTAATGATAAATTAGCCCTCATAAAAAAGTGAAATTTTCATTGCGGAGAATATTTCTCAGTATACGGTATAGCAGTGTTAATTAAAAAGTATACAGGGTCGGGTGAAAGGGTAAATGAAAAGAAGAAAGAATTATAGTTATTCGTTTCCTGTTACATCTTAGTGCATGCATCACTGACCATGTATTGTCGCCAGCAATGTCGTCACGATGTCGTTACAGGTTTTACATTTATCTCCTTGACAATTGAACTTTGTACAATAAGATTATTTTTAATTTCCTTATGTATAAAGTTTAAGATTGACATTTAATGCAACTTCTGTAATGGTTACGCAGTAACACGTTGGACAGTTTCATTATTATTATTTTTTGTTTGTTTGTTTTTGTTTTAAACTTTTACGATTCTTATTGAACATGTTTAGCTGATATAAATGTAGATGTATTGTGACGTCACTGATGTTGACATGTGAGTTTGCTTACAATGCAGTTTTGCAGGTAAATTGAAAGCATACTGTATTTTGATATTAATATTATTTGTATTATCCAAACAAAGACACTAACACATCTTAGCTGACGGAAAGCACAGTCAATTAATATTGGTTTTGCATACCGCCATATATCCTGTTTTGTTTTTTACTTTTCTCAAAAAAAAAAATCTTTATTTATTTTACAACAATTATGAAACAAGTTATGGCACGGATGTTAGCGCGCTCGGGGTCTTAATGTGGGAGGAAACCGAAGTACTCGAAGAAAACCCACGTGGTCGGGCAGGTGACCCGATACATTTTCACGTCCAATCGGGGAATCGAACCCCGGTCGCCTTGGTGAAAGGCAAGTGCGCAATCCAATGCGCGACCCGACCTCCCGAAACTGGGAAAGATACCGTTGATAAACAACAACTCTGGTCCGAAATCATAACATATTCGGTTTCATCATGCAGCAAGGAGTACAGTTACATGAATATTCCTAGTTCTTAAAGAGTAAGCCCTGTAGCTTTAATTGATTCTTGCAGGGTTGACATGAAACAGTTTAAGTATGGGCTTTCTGTTGTAACCGAAAGTACCTTATTTAAGGGTTTAACATTCGTATTTGTGTATCTACAAAAATGTGAAATAGGTGTTTACGTATTTTGTATTTCTTAGAATTATTTTCATAACTAAAAAGATACCGAGAAGTTACGTTATGTTTTCCCGTTAAACACTATATTATTTTAACTATGTCTGAGTATGACAGAATACTGAAATCTTTCATGACTTTCGGTATTTTCTGCCATACCATTGCAGCTAAATATACAGCTTAGTGAGTAGCGAAGATATACTAAAATAACTACGCACTCCACCGTCGCTCCATGTGTGTCTCCACAGAATATCTGCGGCTTTGAATAAAGTAACAAAAGATTCCGTAATTGGTAAATATCAAAAGTGATATCAGTCACAGCATGCAAGATATCAATTTTATCAAAGAGATATATTTAGATATCTCGCTGGCAAATATTTTATAAATAGATATTTGTCTACGTACCGTTTTTTAACAGAATTTTGACGATATCAAGATGGCATCTTTCTGTCGCTTCATGCAATGGGGTGCTACCTTCCACGTCCGGTATATTAGGATCACTTCCGGCGTTCAGTAAGTTTTTAACGACCTGTGTTTTTCCGTTTCTGGAAGCGTAGAATAGGACCGTGCGTCCATTAGCGTCTCTCGTGTTCAGTTCAGACTCTGTGATACCAGCAGCTGAAGCAAGGGCGTATGACCTTGACATCGGCTTAACAACAATAACCGACATTGTCGCTAACATGGATAAAGTTAATGTGGAAATCCAAGGACAAGTGCAAACCGGCTTAGTGATCAAATTGCACAACAAAACCTTCTCATAGAAGTGATTCCAGTAGACTTCTGATGTACGCTGGATGTCTTTGTTTTCCAATTAAAAAAAAGTACTTTTAACCCTCTTTCTTTTAACACGCCAACAATGTTTAATCTGTTGAACTGTACAGCACCGTTCTACGGAAAGAAACTTCGTTCCGGCTTAACAAATATAAGCTTTTGTTCAAAGTATTCCAGCTATGTTGTAAGTTCCGTGTAGATATCTCCAAATAATCATATGACTCCAAGCCAATAGTTCTAGTATTCAAGTAGATGCAACATTTTCCCAAAAGTACCGTTTTTTAGAGTTCTCATAAAACTCCAACGTATTATCTGCATATAAATGAAAGGTTGTTTCTCCAATTGCACGTCGTTCACTTTAACATTGGCCTCATAGGCTTGTAGGTTATTGCTGGACACCAACGACGTTCTCTGTCCAATACCAGGATGGATTTGTTACTCCAGTGCCGTGTTCTTGTCTTATATCCGCTAAGGTAAGTACCTTAATGTAATCGACGTACACAGTGTACTATACCTGTGGGTCGAGTCTATAGCTGTTTAATGATACCGCACTACCAACAGCGCTCTGCTTATGATACCGCACTACCTACAGCCCTCTGTTAATGATACCGCACTACCTACAGCTTTCTGCTATATCAGCCTTACTTATGTCACACACCTGACTTATATACAGCTGTCATGTGTCCAGGTAGACGCAACTCTCTGGACAGCTAAACTAGTTTTTTTATATATATATATGTGCATCAATGACCGATTGTAAAAAGTATAGTCAGCTTCACAAAAAAGTACTTTTTTGCCATTGTCAATTTCACAAATATTCATGTTTTGTTTTGCTTCTTATTATTCTTTGTAATCTATAAAACTGTCGGTTTATATTTTTCATAATTTATTAGTTGGAAACTTTGCAACGCATACAATATTATCAAGCTGTCTGAGGTCATCACTACCGTGTCATGGGGTCCGTTGCTTCATGTTTATCATGTAGCTCAGGGCATCAACATGTGAGTTATTGTATGAAGTCTTCTACCTGTTTACGACTCTCCATATTAGTGTGGTGTTTGTCCTTTGCTTTGGGACAGAATAATTTATCAGAAAAAAACTCTCCGTTAGAGAAAATGGGACTTAAGGTTGTATCATGATGCCCCAATATTTTCACTGGTATTATAATCAGCGGTTTACCTGTGTGAGCCATTGCAAAATATCAATTATAGGTCTGAAAAAACGAAAAACGAAAACATACATACATACATGTATATGGGCAAGTAAGTAATTCAAACAGCGTAGGCAATATGAGGTTGTCAAATTTTCGGAGCAATCCGCTCTTTTAACGAGACAAAGAAAAACCCCAGAACATGTACATGACAGCAAAACAAAAAAGTAATGTAATGGTATATAACTCATATTTATAAACAATAACCCCCTCGGCTAGTGTAAACAGAAGGCAGAATTTATCCTGACCGCACCGGGACCAATGACATTGTGTGGATGGGATTGCTCCGAAAATATGTCAACCACATATTGTCTACACTACTGTAATTACTTCCTTGCCCCGTATACTAATTTGAAGTAATTGGTATCCCACAAACGTATGTCTGTAAGGATCCGGTGATATATGAAAATTTACTGTTGGTATTACTTCTTTGACCCATACCTATAGTTATTTCATTAGGTAAGCTTCAAACTGCATATTTTAAACACGCTTTTAAAATAAATGTAAACAGAATTTGAATTGTATAATCGCATATATGATATTCTACACCTAATCAGGTAAGTAGAATCACCATCGAAATAAACTCTGGTAAACTCATGTTAGCTCTGATACTGTAACTCGGATAGACTTCGGTTATTGTTCTAACTTTGTTCTGATTGAAGTGTAACGTAAGAAAAATAACCATTTTCAAGGACTTTGGTATGTCCTGGCCTGGGGTCAGAACCCAATGCCTTCCTCATCTGGGCGAACGCTCAACATTAAAGCCAGAAGTAAGGTATTGCCAAGAAAAGGCGCTAGGAAATAAAAGGTAGATAGAAGTAGAAAGAAAGAGAAAGATCCATAATTCTGAAGGGGGTTCCCACATTAGTCGCCTCTTACGATACATGCTGTGGATAACAACAGGTGTATTCTTTTCTCGGTCCCCGACCTGCATGGGTGAATATATAGGTACATTTACAACAAATTTTGAAAACATGCAGGAATAAATGTTTATCATTTGCTGAAAATAATGACAAGAAATACTAAAAGTAAGGAAGCACCTATTAAAAGGTTTGTTTGTTAAGACAGAACACCAAATATTGTAAATATTACTGCATCAGAAGGCCATTCCGTCCATTAAGGCCATTTCAGTAGCACTAAGGTCAGAATAATGAAAATCCTCATCAAAAATGCCCCTTAACATGTTTGTAGAAATAAATAAAAAGATAAATATAGAAAAGTCGCGTTTTAAACCATTGATAACGTTACAAATTTACAACATTTGGGTACGGCAGAGAAAATATAAATCTTTTATAGGTAAACCGGAGTCACTGGTATTGCTAGTATCATAAAGTGTCAGCAAAGTGTTCATGGATTTATATTAGTACATATGACAAAACAGCACAACTGAAGCAGTGTTACATTTCTATACAATGTATAACATGGCAGGTCAGCATAGCTCTTTCCCTAAAACTCTTATCCGCCTTTTCGCCTCGGGTGATATAATGAAGGGACCATAAATATTTTCTTATGCATGTATCAGTATTCAAATTATGTCTCTAACAATAAATTATGCATTTAAATAAATCGTTTCATGGCACATTGTACCGTTACTAGTTATATACAGTAATCACTAGAAATACGACAAATATATATATATATATATATATATAATAGATAAGACAAGAACAATATTGCCGATCTTGATTGGTGACTATTACTAGTATTTAAAACCCTGCCGTGTACAGAAATCCAATTCGTTTACGCATCACATATAGAACCATTTTAACTCAAAACATTTAAAAAGATATCTGAATATGTATGGGTATGAAGTTTATATATGATAATGTGAAAATTGATGACCGTTTATGAGATGCAATTAATGTTTACAATCAATTTCATGGACACATTAAAGATAAAAACAAGCTGTTCTCTGGCGGGGAAATATGTGAATAATGAATTCTTGATGGATTCAATTTTCCTTCTTTTAATTTCGGCTACTCCAATTAAGTCTTAAGTTGTTTTCTCAACTGCTTAATTACTGTTGATCTCAGCATTTTAAAATTTCTTGTTTTTGAATTCAGTTATCCTTCTTTTAATTTCGGCCTCTCAAAATCATTTTAACCCTTAATCATTTAGCACTATAAAGTCGGCATCAGGTAGCAGTGTACAGTAGCGTACGGTGGCCATGGATGATATTTTTGTACAATGAATAACCCCTGTAATATTACATTGGACTATGTGGGCTTCATATTTCAAAAAAGAAAAAAAATCGAATTTGGTTTGAGACTTAATTTTTGGCCATTTACAAATCTGTGTCTACACAACAAAAGCTAGCTTTTCTATTTTGTGAAAAATCCAGTTGAACGACCTATGCTAAAACATGAGTATTTCTGTTACCGTGTAGGCGATATTTAATATAAGACAGGTTTTAAGAAAACAATTATTTCTTGCGTGGGTCAAATTTTGGGTTTAAAATCATGGTGTTTTGCATTTTTTGATGTGGTAACCATGGTTTTCACAAGTCCTAAATTTAGGGAAAACACTTTAAAAATCAATCAATCATTCTTCCTAAATTTTTAGGATCAGGCCATTTCTACTGCACTCTGCTACCTCAGATCCGCGCTATAACAGGGAGTCAAGCAAACCAACATACCCTGTCTACTGCATACACACACGCAAGCACTCATACACTATACACATTGAGGCACGTCTTTAAATGACCTTAGCAGTTAATAGGACTTTAAACAAATTAAACCAATTAATCCCAAACCAAACCTTAACCAATCCCCCTATCTTCGTAAAACTGCCTACTTACTGTTGATCTCAGCATTTGGAAATATTCTTATTTTTGAAATCAGTTACCTTTCTTTTAATTTTGGCAGCTCAAATTGTTTTTTAAAGTTAATACTATCCCCTATTTTCTGAACTGGTTACTTAATTTCGTTACAGGCTCTTTAACCGTGATAACTCTAACAATCCTGACGAAGTTAACTAAATTTAAGTAATTAAATATATATTATGATGATGAGGCCATCATAAACATAACACTGACATAATACGGGGACGCCCTATCAATACACAAAGGTCAGGTATGTGCGACAAATCTTTTAGTACATCAGTAAAATTCATCATAATCAGCAAAATGTCAAATTAAAACCTCGACATTATCATTAAGATATGTACATATGAGAAATTTAAAGGTTTTCTTTCGTTCTGTCATAGTTAGTATGAACGTAAGACACTTTCACGTGATTGCAATTATAAATTGTGGTAATACGTACAGTACAATGACTTCCACAGCATCAGACAGGTGTTTCGTCCTTCTATGACTCATCGGTAAGGCTAGGGATCAAACGTCTGGAACTGCAAAATTTAGAGGCGTACTGGTTTATTTAATATTAAAAATGAGTGAAGCTTGTGACTGTGTTGATGAAGGTGGCAATCGACATTGGTTAAAGCTAGTGTTGAAACAACAGGGAAGATGTAGAAAACCACTCAAATGTATGCGATTATATTATGAAGGATCGACAAAACGGTCAGAGTAAAGGATATAGAATAACGAAGCAATGAAGCACCTATTGCAACGTTAAGTAAGCTGACAGAGAAAGCCTAACGAAACAGATACCAACTGTGCAATAAGGTCGTTTCGTCCTTTTGTGACACTCATCAGTAGTAGTAAATGCCACAAGAATCAACATTTATGTCAAAAGTGTTTCGAAACGTATTCAGAAATACAGGAAAGTGCCTATAAAACACGTATAAAGGTACAAATGATATAGATTTGGCTAAATCAGCAAATTTGTATTTAAAGTGGTATTTCATGTTTCACCTGCCCGGATTAGTCCCAGCTAGAGTTGAAGGTTACAGCCAATCACAGGGACATTCATTCAATCAGCACAGTATATTTATACACACAGTAATCATAAGACGTACACATTGATATACATGCTAGAGGTGTTATTGTGATAATAGTAGCGCCTAACAATAAAATGGGAATAATGAAAGAGATTTATGGATTGGTAAAATATTGTTCTATAAGCGTACCCAATTAATGTATTCAATCATATTAATAAACGTCCTGTCATTCTGTTGTCACTGTGTTTTAGCAGTCGTTGCAGAAGACAAGCTGAAGGTGTGTGAAAAGTGTCTAGTGTAACACAAGCTCCGTCTACGTGGAAAATGAACACTCACATGGCTCACAATCTAGCTGAAAACAAATTATATTATGCAATAAAACTTAAGTTATTGTGTCCAATTTGTTCGAAAAATATCTCGATCTCTTCTTTGTCCCCTCTCTTGTCCTCACTTCTTTCTTGTCATATGTAGATATGTATTGTAATCAACTAGTTTTTGTCGAAGAGGACTTTAATAAGTTGGCAAAACTTGTGTCCAATTCATTTGCAACATCTGTTATTTGCAATAAAATATGTTAAAATAAAAAAAAGCTGTCGTTGCTTTCCTTCCTCCGTACAGTTACAGTATTATCGCCTTTCAAACTTTTTTGTTTTTTATTTATCTCAACACCTTTGATTTACAATAGTAAATTTTGTCTTCATCGTGGTCCATGCCATCCATGTGCTTATGCCATGAACAATTATTAATCTTATCGTAAAATGTCATATAATTAAACAATTGTGGACTTCAGTTTCGGTCTATCCCTGATTAACGGACCTGGTCTGAACAATATTCCCCTCGGCCTTCGGCCTCTGTGAATATTGTTCAAACCAGGTCCGTAAATCAGGGATAGACCTCACCTGATAATTGTATATTATCTGAGTTATGCCCTGGCCGGGGTGTAGCGCCATGCTGCTGTGTCTGAGTTATGCCCTGACCGGGGTGTGGCGCCATACTGCTATGTCTGAGTTATGCCCTGACCGGGTGTGGCGCCATGCTGCTGTGTCCGAGTTAAGGGATTAGCCTTGAGTGGTCCCTCATCTATGACTGCGTTCTCCATATGACTTTGTGGGAGTTGTTACGCGGTGACACAGCCCTAAACGATTGTTTTGTCGACTGTTGCCTCCCAACGATCGTTAACAATAATATACATTTGATTTAGTGCCCTACCTAGCTAAAATAAGCCACTCTAAAGCGCTTTACAATACATAGATATACAATTAGCATATACATTAATCAATACATTTTTTGAGGAATTCGAGGAGCTGTCTTATCATGCGCTAAATACTAGTCCTATGCCACCTGGCTAATATCTCCGTATGTGTGTATGCCTGCGTGCGTGCTGGAGATGTAATTCTAAGTGAGATATAATCTAACTTACCATGATATGAAGGTTAAGTAAAGGAATGACAAAAAACGACGACGACACGTGTAGAAAAACTCAGTAAAGAATGTCCAAGCGTCCAACAAATCATTTGGTTGACGACAAGTTGATCACCAGAATCATTGATTTTATTGTTGTTTACCTGATGTCTGTGTCCTTGTGCTAAGACACTTTGGTCAGTGTCCGCTATTCTTTCTACGTTACTTTTGTACAGGACAATGATATCTGTGAAGGACACTGGTAATTTTGATGGTGCAACACCACACAATTTATTTTATCATTAACAGGTGTTTCATCCAAAAAGTAGATTGTGCAATTAATAATTAAGGTTGAAACATTGTACCGTACCTTGTCTGTCCCTAAAAATAAATGACAGGTCTCACCACCGACGTTTATTTGCGCAAGAGGCTAAATATGTTTCTATCGGACTGGGAAAAAATTGATTCAATGTTCGCCCTTAAGATAAAATATTTACATTTGCATGGCATTGTCACTACATAGCCTCTTTGAAAGCTGTGTCGTTGATGGGGCTTTACTTACCATGCATCACGAGACACAATTCTTAGCGTATTAATACAACACTGACCGGAACTACAATATCCAATATAAATAAACATGACGGCTGCTGCAATATCGCTGGGCATTGTGAGATTTGACAATGTCATTGTAAATTTATGTGCAAAATATTATTATTTTTTTTTTTTTTTTTTTTTTATTACAACGAAAACAAGACCAAGATCTGCAATATCGTACAAAATGCACATCGGTTGAAATCACCAATGCCGGTAATGGATACAATTTTAACGCTCATGCAATTTATCGGAAATATCGTCTGTTACACAGCACTGATCAACAGGGGTTCGCTACAAACGTCTGAAATACACATATTCTATAGACCTACTGACACATATGTTACAGACCTACTGATATGAGTCACAGCTCTCATAAACATTTCAGACATTTGTAACGAACCTGTGCTCCGTCGCAAGATCACTCACTTCAAACGCTATCAGTTCTACGCGTCTCGCATCCACGGTTCCTCAGTTTCTGACGACATGTCAAATAACGAGGGTGTTATAGAATCTACCGACTGTTGTCAGGTTCCCATACAATCAACAAATAAATTCACGCTTGGATTCTCTACAAAATGAGCAAAGAGAAAAGTTTGAATTAACTTCCAAAAATAACTCCCTCGTGGAGGGCAAGGTCGGATTTACGGTGTTCACTGTATTTGTCCATGCGCTAAATTTGTTCCGGGGAAAAATCGAAACAATTTCAAATCTAACTTTCAGCTCAGAGTTCTATTGATAAACTTAAATCACCCCATAGACATATCATACATAATTGTATTGATACTGAATTGTGGCATAAAATTGAAGCGTTTGTTAAAATTTCAAAGTACTACTTTGTTTGCCAATTAGCACGCGACAATACGCTGTTCAAACTATTGAACGAAATTGTGTGGAGTGTTGATAAGGCGGGCATTTTTAATTTTAAATATAAATTATAAGTTAAAAAGAACATAAGAGGCAGAGAAAACGTAAATATAAGTATTGAACTGTTTTTGTATCGTATCTATGATCTATTTGAATGACACAGCTTTGCAAGCAAACAAATCATAATGCGCACTAAATAACGCGATAGCGCGCATTATGTTGTTTGCTTGCAAAGCTATGTCATTCAAATAGATCACAAATACCATACAAAAACAGTTCAATGCTTAAGTAAGTGATTAAAAGTGACGAGTAAAGTGCGAATTCGCTAATGAGTGAAGTTTGAATTCGCAAATGATGAAAATACTTATTCATTTACGAGTGAAATATCAATTCGCTGACGAGTTTGACCGACATTGACCGACATATAGTTTATTGTTGTTGTGACCTTCCCCGCCCCCTAATATTATCCGCTACTGTTGTTGTTTGTAGACCAGCCGTAGTGTATCATCGCGGGGGTTCAGTGCCATGTTAACGTTGATAGAGAAGCGTGGGTGACGAACAGACCTGACATATTAGGCATCGAAATATCACGCAAACAATGAATAAAAAACCCTAAACAACAATGAGCTCGATTGACCTAATATCACGTGGTCACTGGTCATTAGACCAAGGCGTTTGCAATACAATATCCTCCCGTCCCGACGATGTCTTGTTAGTTTCACTAACATATGAACATTGTATAGTTAATGTAAGTGATTAACTACCGGTATTTATTTCGCTCAATGAAATTGACACTTCAGAAATCTATCCATAAATTAGGATATATGATCGTATGATATTCTGATGTTTTACATTTAAATTTGTTTATGTGTCGTAAGCTTGTTATGCTTTGGTCAGGAAACTGTCTGCTTTATTGGGCGTCATTTTTGTAGCCAAACGTGACCACTGTGTCCAGGGCGTTCCTTGTACCAGTGGTCACTGCGGTCACTACTCCTGCCAGGTGATGGATCAGCACGTGACAGCTTTCTGGAATCCATGTATTGCTAATGAGTGTGACATACTCAATACCGAACATTATGATTAGTATGCTGTTTTTTGTTGGGTGGGGGGCGGCGTGGGCCAGAATTGGTTCTTTGTTTTCTCTGTGCTTAGAACGTGATTTGTTTTGTGATGGTCTAATGAACACTGCCCAGCTGAGACTAAGGTAATTTGTTTGTGACAAATGGTCCCAGTACAGGGCGGTCGGTAATGGTCAAATCGGCTGTTTACTTATCTTCTGATTTTTATAAGGTTGATATTAAATAAAAACTGAATTTGGCTTTCCGCGTCGAGAAGCTAAATTTTGCAGATAGGTGTTTCTTAATAGGGACCGCAGAACCAAATGATTTTCCATAGACGATAGTGTTAACGTTTACCACTGTCCTGGTTAAATGGGGTTATCCACACTGGTGGTTTTGATTTTTTTGTATTGGGGCCGCCATCTTGTATTGAATTCGGCACCAAAAATCGACCAAAATTTATTAGAGGTTATTATATGACCATTTTGATATCATATCCCTTATCAGCCCGAGGGCTGACAAGGGATATGATATCAAAATGGTCATATTATAAACTTTTTTATCATTATTTGTGTTCAAGTAACCAAAAATGAAGTCAACAGGAAAAACAATTAGATAATTTAATCAACAATGTCAACAAAAACAGATTATTACGAGATGATATTCAGTGCATTTCCCTTGTCAATGAGGTCATCCAATTCAAGTATTCTAGACGCTGGAGAATTAAGTATTTCTTCTGGTTTATTGACATTTTGTTTGTTGACGTCTGCTCAACCCACTGTCTAAGCAAAAAACCATTTCGAGAAACTTATCACACGGGTGACCGGAAGTGGTATCAGGAGTGGTCAGAAGTTACGAAATATGCAAAAACACTCATATTCTGAGTAAACATATGACAACATCAAATAACACACTTAATGACATTTTTTTATGTATATTACATCTACATATATGTATTGCTCAACCCACACATTAAACTTTTGAAACTTCTGCCACCTAAATATCCAACCAGCAGTCCCCGAGGCATTCATCTTCCTATTAAATCTTCTGCCCCAAAGGGAAAAACCCACAATCTATTTTTGATTTGGTTCCGTGGTCCCTATAATAACATCTCATTTCTGGTAATTATTTCGCAGGTTGTAATTTAATGAGCGAAAACAGGCAACAGTCGATACGGGATCGTTGGACTATTTATTCTTTTTTTTCGGTATTAAAGTAAATTAAAGTCAATATTGTTATCTTACTAATATTATAACTGATTTAATAGTTTTTAACCCGAAAAACAATACATCGTAAACCATGAAACTACTATACCGATACGTTTTTTTTCAGTTAATTGAACACTTAATAGAAAACAAAGAAGATACTTGAATAAATAGGTACGGTGCGTAAAGTCGCTGAGCACCTATTTCATTCGCTGCCTGCATTGATATGGTCTAAATACCAGATAATTGACCACGTACTCAACAAACGAGTACAGGTTCGCTCACTGTGATAGCCGGTAGGCGGTTAACACTCAAATAATGAGTTAATCGTGGAATTATAATACATCAAACGGTGTTTGACATATAAGTTATATAATCAAATAATGTTTAAGGTTTTTACCATATTTTGCAGATATCTAAAATTGCATCATTAGGTATTAATGGACGGCATTGTTTCAATGTCTACTGTTAGTAGAAGAAACGTTTCCCAATAATGTTATGTAGAACAAATCCAATGTAGAACTTATTTACTTTCATTGGCCTTTTTCAATCTGGAACAAGCTTGATCAGTCATTATTGAAAGTCATATAATATAGGTGGAATTGGTTTGCAAATTGAGTTTAAAAACTGGTTAAATAAGACTAATAATATTCGATGTATTATAACATTAAATGGTTTAGTACAAGTAAAATTATATTATCTAAACATGCAACCCAAATTAGTTACTAAAAAATATATTTGTGACAAAATATTATGAATAAAAGTACTGAATAATAATAATAAAAAGATCTCCTCGAGTACCAACTTTCGATCTTAGCATTAACAAACAAGCTCTTTAATCTGCGCTACGGATTGCGGTTACTAGACTGTCACTATTGTATATCCTTGTTCAAGACGGAATGCAATAACCTGATAGGATACTTTTTGATTTTGTTTTTCAATTTTTCGATAACAGGGCATGACTGTACCACTCTTTGAGAGTAAGAGTAAAGTTTTATTTAATGATAAATGATGAAGTTCAAAAGCCTAAAAGTTGGTACCTGCTTACACTGTGTGTCAAAAACGCATTTAAGGACGGGGAAACCCCCATGTTTTCTTGCATATTATTCAAAGTAGCAACTCTGCCTGTAAATCTTAATGAAAGGCACATACTTTAAGGTATCTAAAGCCGAAAAAGAAACTATTATTTTTGATTTTATTGTTGGTCATTGTTAGGTCGAAACAGACACATACTCAAAGGTATCTTAATTTGCCAAAATAAAAACAAATTTTAGGTCGTAATAGGTCAAAGTATGAATATCCTTGTCATTAAATGCGACTTTTGACTCTTAAGGATTCCTCCAAAAAGTCGACTTCATTGGGTTGTACATTATTTTCCAGAAGAGGGTTTCAATGGTGTGAGGGGAATTCGGATGATTATTCTCAGTCTTTGATAAAGATTTCAATATGCAGAATATTTCTTAATGTCGTGACCTAAAATGTACATAAACGACACATTAGTTCTTGCTGTTCAATGTAAAGTCCTGAGGCTATTTAAGACGCCAAAACAAACATGTATTCATTTCAGTAAGTATCTTAAGTGGACAATATGGCGGTAATTTAAAGGTCTAGAAATACATAATATTAAAGGATGTTTTCAGACGCAGAGATGAATCTTGACATCCTTTAGAGTTAATAGATCAGGGCCCGTATTCATGAAACCGTTCTCATGCTCAAGCATGGATTTTGTGCTCAAGTATCATTTCTCCAGTTATAAATTATTTAAAAAATCTTTGTTTTGTTAAGGTTTTGGACAAAAATTGAGGAAACATGAAACCGAATACTGTTTTCAATATTTGAATTTGACTTTTTGATCGTTGACATGATTTGGGTGGGTTACAAGAAAGCTGGCTTGAGCACAGAATCCATGCTTGAGCATGAGAACGGTTTCAGGAATACGGGCCCAGTCTTTATGTTCACCCAGTATCTTTACATATGAAGACTATAACACGCTGAATACTGATTAAATATAAAACCTCTATTCTTTAAAATTAAAAAGAAACCCCAAACATTTTATTTTTTGTAAAAATGGATGCATCACTTAATTATGTTTAGTTATCTTAATTACAGCGCTTGCAATTTAATTATCATAGAAACACTCAGCTTCATGGCTGTGTGCTCCATTTTCTCGTTGACCGTCATAACGTGTATACATTAAGTGATATAGCATACTGCCTAAGGGATAGCCACACATGTAGGTTATAATTTGTGTCTAAAAACCGTTAACACTACTGTAATCTCTGTTCACCTGTCTTACATTGATACATGCTTCACCAAGCATACTTAACCTTTCTAATGTACGCATGATTGTAAAACAAAAGATGTGTTATTATAACAATAACGTTTCAGACTGGACATTTATCTTAGGTTTTGTTTGAGTTACACCATGTCTTGTTGTATAATACTAGAATGTCCTCACACAAACTACGTTACAACAGTTAACATGTGCTATAGGACCGACATTTTATCACTTGATTGTCATCTGAATCTCTTGGTTAATTCTCCGTTTTGACATTTCTCCTTTCCTCACATTTCCACCTGTAAGGTGATCTTATGTTGATATATTACAATTGTCCTGGCTGACCCGAGTCGAACCGGAAAAACCTGCTGCTGTTTTATCCCCAGACGCGCAGGTAACTGACAGGTAAATTGTGAAAGATATGTCTGTATGGTCATATCTATGTCATATCCAACAGATATGTACCTTTATTTATTCTTTTATATCTTACTTTATATTTTTTATAGATAGACGTTCCACTCTGGTCTCGTTTCAGATGAAATGGCTTGACCTACAAAATGACCTTTTCAGTGTCAAGGCCTTGGTTGGGTTTCGCTGGCTCCAGTCAATCACTGAATTCAGAAAAGCATATTTAAATTAGTACTACAATGTATGATATTAGACCTAACATTGTGAAGTTTAACGAACTGATGCATTCCAAACATGTTCGTGCCTTGAAAAAACTATGTGCATTTGTAAGAAATATCTTAATATTATTGTATTATTATATTTATATATTAATATTGATATATTATTATATTATTAATATATGTGATTATCTCCATTTACTTGTAATATAATGTTATTGTTATTTTTACATATGTTTGTCGCAATAATAGCTCTCAAGAGCTAATGTTCCTTGTTTACCTGTATGCGACGTTAAATACAGTTTCTTGTATTTTGTATCTTGTCCTCCATGATATGAATAATATTGATAAAAAAATAATTGTGGGACTTACCTAATGAAAATATGTTTCTCTATACTTTGTATTGTAAAGAGAACAACATTTGAATTGGTGAACTATTACGATAATGTATTGTGACGCTCCCATAATAAATGCATTCCTTATTTATTGATGAACGTCTGTTCCATATGAGTGAACAATATGTTAAATGTTTTCATCCACTGTGTTAAAATACAATTGATATTCATTGAGAAAAAACCACACCAGTTTTTATCTATATTATTTTTAGTGTGTACGTACAGTATGTTACTGACGAATCTACAGCATCTATTTCTGATAGCCCGTCAAACAACATTGTGCCGAGTCAGTTTCCACAATAATGTAATGTAGCACACGATACTACATGTCTGTGATATGCTATGGCATCACTGTAAAAGAGGTATGAGGCAACTCTCCCTCAGTCAACAATGTCCCCGACACGGATTGATATTAAAGGTTTGTAATAAGGATTCATTGTCATATCGTTAAATTAGCTGTACAACGGCGTCCACGTGACATCGTCAATGGTTAGTTTACCAATGGCGTTGATCATATATCATAACAACAGGTTTTAAAAAATTCCATGGAAATCTTTTATGTGTTGATATTTTGGTCAAGTTTTGTCGATTTTGAGTTTGAATTACGGTTTGGCGACACTTCGGTATTCTCTTTTAACCACGGATCTATTTCTTCCTTGTCAATAGTATATTACCACTGGATACTTCAGTTCTATCGACTTCGTGAAATTTTGAGTTGAGTATTGTAAGACATTCATCCTCTTTCCATAAATAGGAACTTCATTTATTTTACAACATCTATGAAACCAGTCTATAACTTATTTGAAACACTTTTGTTGGCCCGGTAGGGTCTCAATGTGGGAGGAAACCGGAGCAAACGGAGAAAACCCACGTGTTCCGGCAGGTGACCCCTTACTTATTTACGTCCGATCGATTTATTGAACCCTGGCCGCCTTGTTAAGAGGCGAGTGCGCTGCCCACTGCGCTACCCGACCGCCCATTTCACTGATGACATCTTTTGTTGGGGGTAACCTTCACTGTAACAAACAGTATGAGCTGTTACCATATATATATACTTCTTTTTATTTCACTGACTAAATAATTACTTATTTCTTATTTCCAACCTTCGGCCCTCAGCTTCACCGATGAGTCCCATAAGGACGGAACAGCTGTTTAGTGCAGTGTAATTCATTATTGGCTGACTGTATCTATTACCATACGGTATCTATTACCATACTGTATCTTTTACCATACTGTATATATTAACATACTGTATCTATAACCATACTGTATCTATTACCATACTGTATCTATTACCATACTGTATCTATTACCATACTGTATTTGTTCTTGAATACAAGAAAATCGTATACACATGTATATAGATAAATGGTTATTCGTTAATGATAATCGTACATTTTTTCACATCTGGACTGTCTTGTTCGATGTCTATGGGCACTGACCCATTATTTGCACCAGTGCTAACGTTAATACGTCATTACAAAGAGCTATCAAGCTAATTCCAGGAATGCCTCATTTATCTTACCCAGAAAGACTGCAACATCTGAAAGAAACTGCCAACTTTGGCCTATAGAAGAGCTAGGGGAGACATGATAGAGCTATTCAAAATCACGACAGTGAAATATGATCCTGAGGTGTCTACATTCATTTCACCTTTCAGTAGTACCGTCACCACGAGGGGACATGAGCTGAAATTATATAAAAAAGGACGCTCTTAACATCAGGAAACATTCCTTCCTACACTTAACCGTGGACATATGGAACAGTATGCCATCAGAGGTTGTAACGTCACAAACTGTTCGAGCATTTGAATCTAGACGTGATCACCATTGGAAGAACCAACCACTTATCTGTAACCACAGGGAACCTATTGAGGCCACGGTAATTTAATTTAACATAAACCTAACACTCATATGTCATATATAAGAAAATAGTATACCAACATTAAATATGAACCACTAACGTGTATATACCTGAAATAGAATTCAATGTACAGATAATTGTTAGTTTATGAACTTGTAATAACAGAGCTGTGGAGACATTATCAGCAATGGACTTGCAAAATTAATCATAATTCATGTTATTACAAATAATATCAACCTACTTTTATTCATATTACAGAGCTGACAGCAGAGGAAATGTAAACATTCCTCTAGCCAGGATCAAATCTGTGTATATGTGTAATTAGTATGTAAAACAAAAGATGTGTTATTATAACAATAACGTTTCAGACTGGACATTTATCTTAGGTTTTATTTGAGTTACACCATGTCTTGTTGTATAATACTAGAATGTCCTCACAAAAACTACGTTACAACAATTAACATGTGCTATAGGACCACATTTTATCGCTGGATTGTCATCTGAATCTCTTGGTTAATTCTCCGTTTTGACATTTCTCCTTTCCTCACATTTTCACCTGTAAGGTGTACTTATATTACATATGTCCTGGCTGACCCGAGTCGAACTGGAAAAACCTGCTGCTGTTTTATCCCCTAGTATGTCACGTGACGGTCACGAGAGACGACAGAAACACTAGTTCAGTGTGCCAGACCGTTCATACCATCAGCTGTCAATTTACAACGGATATACTGAATTGTGGATATCTCCCCAATGTACAGTAGTTGGAAATCATACAACACATTTTGTGGTATAATAGATAACCATTCTTTGGAACAATTCAAAGAATGGCTATATTTCTTTGAAATTAACTTCAACTCAATTGTCCAATTGCACATTTGAGTTGACGTTATTCTCAAAGTGAGTTTTGCAATTTTACAAGAAAACAGGAGAGACAAAAAAAGCATATAGAAAGTCTCGAATTTCTGAAAAACAATACCACAATCCAAATTAAAGACAGCACCGAGACAAATAGATACCACTCTTTAAGTTAATGACTTTTTTTACTTATTTTTTTATTTTTTTTTCTGTCCGTATATTTCTCAAATTTCTTCCAGACAGATTCAACGCAATACATTATTGTATACCGAGAAATTTTTACCGCAGTTTTAACGTCCGCTTTTTTGCCTTCCGCAATGAGTGCGAGTTTATCATACCAAATATAAGTACATAAAATACAATGAATAGTAATAACATATAACGATCGAGATTAACACTGGGCGAACATGGATGTTACCGGTGACGGTCGAATATTTGATTGGGCGAACGTTTCCCTGTGTACAGTATCATATGGCCCTTGGTACTAGATACTGTGAAATCACAATGTTTCGGTTTTTATTAATTAACAAAACGCTATTTAATGAACGTTAAATGAACTCTCTCTTTACCTAATTATGTGCATATTGACGAACAATTTATAAATAAAAAAAACATTGTTAGAACTTACTATGGAATAGACGTTCATTATATATCGTATTAGGCTAGACACAAAAGTATGTGTTTCCTGTAACATGCTGGGAAAGTTTAGGGTAGGTAGGTAAACATTTATTTTAACAAATAATTTTATATGGCTGATATATGCGAGTGATCTTGACTTTAACAGTGCTTCTTTGAAAATTGCCTTAAAAAGTTTAGGGTAGGTAGGTAAACATTTATTTTAACATATCATTTTATATGGCTGATATATGCGAGTGATCTTGACTTTAACAGTGCTTTTTTGAAAACTGCCTTAAACAGTTTAGGGTAGGCACAAACAATTAGGGTTAGTTAGGTTACCGTTAACGGAAACACCAAATGTTTTTTGTTTGGAATTACTGAATACGTAATAATAATTCGTGTTTCATTTGAAATGACAACCAAAATGTTTATGGAGAAGGTGAAGATTCTGTCAGTGTCTCCTTTCTAGTGCTAGTCCTCAGGACAGAGATGTTGGACGTGACATCTAATCCAGTCAGTGCAGGAAGGAACATAGGAAGTGCAGACGGAATCATAAAGCCACGTCATCAAACGAGGCTGCTGCAAAAGACTGCTTTTGTGTTGTAATTAACGGAACGTAGATGTCAGTGAATATAAATCAGAACTTCTATTACTGTACAAAGGACAGGCAAACATTATGTCTATGTTATGGGTACTTTTTGTGGCAAGCTTATACCGGAATGTGTGTTTTTTGGAATACAAACTGGTGTCAAAACTGAAAGTGTTCTATTAGGCTACCAGGTATTGCTTCCAGAGTTTTGCGCCGAACTGGAACACAGGGATATATGTATTATCGACAATATTTTGTGTTTGTGTAGGTTATGTCATTTATGCTTTACAGTCTTTTGTTACCATTCATTCTGGGACGCGGTGCATGTCATGGGCTAGACGTAATAACTCATCTCCAACAAGCGCTCTAACTATCATGACAAATTGTTTCCTAACAGTAAAAAAAATCAAATTTGTTTACAAAACCATAATGAGAATTCAAAATCGATAAAAAGTAGGAGAAATAGACCAGGTGTTCAGGAAGGGTAAACGTCTTCTGCTTCATTGACGACACTGCCATTTGAATTTAGGTCAAAAACAACTGACGCAAAGTTCGAAAAAATAAAACTGTGGTAGTGATAAGAAACAGCAAGAGAGATTATAATGAATATTAAATCATTTCTTCCAGTTTTGACCTGAACTAAACAGGACGAACAAGTAAAAGAATAATTTATATATAAAAATTAGTTAACAAAAAGGAAAATACATAACGCATTTAATTCATACCTATCTAGGAATGATTGTATCAAACATTAACAAATATGGAACTATTTCGCTGTGAAGAATTGTTCAGAAACAATTATCTCCCTTTGCATAGGTTTTTGAAGCACAATACAAGGAGATAAATAGTATTATGACTTAATTTACTACTTCAAACGAACATAAATTATTTATCAAATAAAACTCAACACACTGTGTTTAGAATACAGCTTACTACAGCTAGCGCTATAATGTGATTTCTTTTCGTTTTTAACTAACCTGGCCCGAAGGCCCATATGAGTTTATGCCGTACTGCGGCGTTCGTCGTCCGTTCGTCAACTTTTCCTTTGAACGAATTCTTCTGAAGAACTGTGGGACCTTGGGTCACGATATTTGGCCAGTATGTACCTGAGATGGAGTGCTATAAAGTTTTTCTCATTAAAATGATCTTGACCTACTTTCAATGTCGCAGGAGTCAAGTATGTTAAAAACTTCAAACAACAATATCCTAAGAACCATTTGGACCAGAGTCCTGATACTTGGGTATGTTATGTAGACCAGCTGTGCAACTCTTTTCCTTTATTACAGTAATGAGGTCAAAGGTCAACTTAAAGTGCTAGTCACGGGTCAAATGTCAGTATGGATTAAACGCTTTACAATCTTCTTCTCAAGTTCCATAAGGCCCAGGGTCATGCTATTTTGCCAGTAGGTACCTATTGAGTGCTAAAAGGTGTCCTCATAAAAAATACATTGACCTACTTTCAAGGTCACAGGGGTCAAATATGTTAAAAACTTCAAACAACGATATCCTAAGAAGCATTTAGTCTAGAGTCATGATACTTGGGAATGTTATGTAGATCAGTTGTGAATCTTTTCTTTAACAGAATGAGGTCAACTGTCAACTTTAAGTGCTAGCCGGAGTCAAAGGCCAATGTTGGTTGAAAGCTTTAAAATTGAAAAATGAAATTTCAAACAACAATATCTTCAGAACCGTTTAAGAGATGTTAAAATGTTAAAAAATGCATGTTCGCAGTACAATTTCAAATTATCGGTCACCATAGTAACTATCCAGGACACCCGTCGGCATTAGGCATAGAGCTCATTTGAAGGTAAATGTACAGCCGTTGACTATGCTGTTTGCCAAAAAACATGCAGATGTAAATGATAAGTTGATGGATGAAGTGCCCGGTGTCATTACAAAGTTCTCTTGGTTTAATGTGCAAGTTGATGTCACGGGGATAACCCAGCCGTACGTTTGGGTGTTACAGAGTTCTTGACCACGAGGAATCGATTGAGAGTCGAAAGTCAGTATTTAATATGACAATATTATAGATATTTGTTTTTTTAAATTTTCAAATTAATAGAAAAATAAATAACAACAATAATAATATTACAATGGTGGATCATTTATGGTTTGTGTAATGTTTATTATATCTCGCAACCACGTTATCTCGGAGAAGGGGAGATAACTCTTCTCAGGAACGGTACTATGGGTAGTAATATGATTTGCATTGTGTGTGAAATCAGCTGACTGGTTGCACAAAAATCGTTGTATTCATAGTGTATTCATGTTTTCTAATGGCAGCTGTTTTCAGTTGGTAGATTAATATACAGAACAAACATCAATAATGTAAATATACGTGAATAATGAATAACTTTTTGAAGGTCGGATTGTCCCGGGTTCCAAACCTCGTCTGGCCGTGCATTTTCACGCTTTAAGTACAATATAAAACAATATAAAATTAAACTACGTATTAACATAAAAAAAATCCTCACTTTTATACGTCCATTTACATTATGGTGTAACGCCGCTCCTTAACAGAAAAATAAAATTTGTTTTGTTTTATCCATTTTTACAGTAAATTGTCATTACAATGTACAAACATTCAGTATAGTGTTGTCTTAAAATTAATACAAATAATGAAATGATAATAAACTGTACATGTTCATGTACTCCTGCCGTAACCCTGCAGGGACCATTATCGAGAAAAACTGAAAAATGCTTCAAATGTCCAGAATGATGACATTTATTTTCATTGAATATACCACAACTAAGTACAAAGCCACAAAGGCTGACTGAATTAAACAGACCATGCAAAGCGTGTATGATTTTACCATTACACTGTCCAATACAGGTTCTCGTTTGAAGTGATGAAGCTTGACTTGTGAGCTTAGCCCTGTTAGATTCATCATAAGTCAGGATATGTCAAATGTAAAGACAATGATAATACAAAGATAGTTCAGGATATGTCCAATGTAAATACAATGATAATACAAAGATATTTCAGGATATGTCCAGTGTAAATACAATTATAATACAAAGATAGTTCAGGACCTTTTTTATTGTTTGTAAAATTGAAGCTTGTGTATGGGCAGACAAAATCCCCAAATGATACTTTTCAGCCGAAAACAACAATATTTTCAACAAACAGTTTCTTCACTGCTCATTTTTACTTTGTTATTGATTCACAGTTATAACACTGCTTCCGTCCTTGTATCGTTGTTGGGAACAAAGAGACCATACCAAATTATATACACTCACATGAGCTGGCTGAGTTAATTCAAATATACAAGAAATCCAACAAACTAAAGGAATGACAAAGGAAACCCACACACTGTCGAATAAAGAAGCTGGGGATCAGCAAACTAGAAAAATATCAGGAGTCATTGTTTCACACTGAAAAGAGTAAAACCTAAGACATATATAAGTACTTGTTTATATGATAGTACTATCATAATAACATAATGTTTCGTAATGGGCCGATACCTCAGTCATGTTTATGATCTAACACGTACTTGTTTGACACCAGATAGAGGAAGAATCAGCTGCAATATCGTATTATTTTTACAAATATCTGGTATGTTTCATTGTAAGTCTTTTTTTTATTATTATCTTGGTACTTTTGCATGTGTCGCCTCGTCGATAACATGTTCTCCACGATACCATTGCAGTTCTTCGTCCCCTGACTGTAGAGGAACAGCCTCCTCACGATCATTTAATGAGGTAGATATTTCAGAATCAGTCAAATTCACTGGATTTTCCCTCCAAGTAATCAGCTCGTGTGACACTTGTGGTTGTTGTGTAGATGTAACTTCCCCCCGCACGCGAGTTTCACACATGTTTCCGTACCATCGGTCAATGTTCGAATCTAACAATGATCCACCTACAGTTTCGGTCAGAGATGTACCACCTACTGCTCTTCTCAGAGATGTACCGCCTTCTGCTCCTCTCAGGGATGTACCGCCTTCTGCTCCTCTCAGAGATGTACCGCCTTCTGCTCCTCTCAGAGATGTACCGCCTTCTGCTCCTCTCAGAGATGTACCACCTACTGCTCCTCTCAGAAATGTACCACCTTCTGCTTCTCTCAGAGATGTACCACCTACTGCTCCTCTCAGAGATGTACCACCTACTGCTCCTCTCAGAGATGTACCGCCTTCTGCTCCTCTCAGAGATGTACCGCCTCCTGCTCCTGTCAAAGATTTACCGAACTCTGCTCCTGTCAAAAGAAAACCACTTCCAGCTTCAGTTCGAGGTGAACCACTCACTGCTCCGGCAACATGTGAGTCAGAAGAATTGCATACTATTTTCATGACGCTGGTTTCGTCGTTTTCCTCTGTCGATTCAAAATGTTCATGATCAATTTCAAATGTATTTTTGACAAAAGTTTCATGTTCTATTTCGCTTTCTGCAATTTTCATGACACAAGTTTCTTCATCTTGATTGTTCTCTATACCCTACAAATCGTAAACAAAGAAATATTATTCAATTGGGATATTTCAATAAATCTGATAATACTTACACAATACACTAACGACTGATTGTCTTGTTTTATTTTTGTAAACTGTTTGTATTTTTACTCAAACGAAAAGGAAACGCAAAGGTTCTACGTCAGGATCAACATCTTCACGTCACAACTGAACTGGTCGGCATTTGCAGTAAGTAAACAACTGATCTGGTCTGACTCTCAAGTTAGTATAAATGACCTATGCGATCTACATAGTACTTATATATAACACTGCACTGCCGTGTTTTCCTATATACAATAACAATACGTTTCAGTTGGGCTAATATTACTCCGTTGACCAGATTGCTCAATCAGTTAAAGTGAAAGTATACCAATCTGAAGTTCAGGGTTCGATTGATGGTCTAGCCCCGTCGAACCTTTTACTATAAGAACACTCCTGTTGATTGTATTTTTTTTTATCTTAACTGTTTTCCATTAAAGTCCTGCAAGATATAGTTTCTTTACAGAAATGATTTATCAAAGCTATAGTCATACCGAATAAAAAACGGTATCCAATAGATAACTCAATTACAGTGTTCGTAGTGGAACTGGGATCCTTAAGTTAGTTTACAACTTACTTGTTCTGGTATGACATTTAATGCTGACTTCCCTTTTGTCCATGGCGACTTTGCCACCATACACAGGCAACACCTATTCTGGTAAGTATTGTGCCGGATGGACGCTGCCTGTGGTATTGGATTCCAGTCTGATCCCTTAAACGAGTCAAGGATAGTCGTGACCAATTCCTCATTGCATTTATTCTATAAAATAAAAGGCGAAAATAAAAATAAATATTATCGTGCCTTTCTATATTTACCTATAGAAATAGCATAGCATGCAACATGTTAATTTAGTCTTAATTGGTTTTTTTAGGAATTTTCAGAAGAGTTCATGAAAACGTTTGAAAGTGCTGCCAAGGCAACACAATATTATCTTGTACTAGGATAATACTATAGGGAAATAATTGTGATAGATCTGGTATGTACAAATATAGATGTGACAAAGTCTTCTTCTGTAATTGGTTTATGTTAAATTATTATATTAATGAGATTTTGGATAAAGTAGCATTAATTATATTGTGAAATTGTACTTTTTATAAAATTAACAGAATCTTTATCTTACGTACAGGTATAATTAATCGATACATAGATAGCTCTTTTTAAAGTAATGTATATATGTTTTTATCAACATGATGTAAATTGTGATTTACATGTCTCTTTTACAGAGATGATAGTTTCCGATTGAGAACGCGCGGATACAGATCTTCATTCGTGTAAACCCCCGACCCATAGTTGGGGTAGGTATTTTAATATTGTATGTGTTAATGTAAACAAGCGATAATTGATGATGATAATTGTATTCAATATAATTATGTATAAGTAATTTGTGTAAGTAATTTCAACTATTGATTATGATGAAGTCAGTCATTGTAAAGTTATTCCTATTTTTGAATAACCTATTGTGTGTGAACGGATCAAATATGTATGCACCGAATGTACATGTTAGGAATTATATATGTGAGCGCTGTGTTTCATTATGTAATCAATTGTATTGTGTCTTTGTAGGTTTTTTTGATTATGTTCCACATATTGTGGGAATAAACCGGTAAACAAGAAATCTGCGTCGACCTTGACTCTTCATTCAACTTTGCAAAATCATCTCAAAAAATCATTAAATTGAACACTTTTAACGAAGACATATTGGACATTTTGCTCCTATTATCAAATGTTTATGCCATTCACCCCTAAAGTAGCATGTGGACCTTACCAAATCAAAGACTGGGCAAGTCCAATTTAAATATATATACGGATGAATAAGTTAAATTCGTCTTGATCGTGTTTTATTTCCTGTTACAGTGCTAAGTAAATTGGTGACGGACGCATGTGAAATGTTACACAATATACTCACAGCAATATCCTCTTCGGAATCATCCGGCCAATATTCTCGTGCTCTTTGTTCCAGATATTTCTAAATCAGAGACGGATTTCAGTTTTAAATGAAGACATATTATTAGTGATGCGACAATATAATTCCATTAATTGTAAGTATGTAAGGGAGGGAATTGTAAGTGTATCAAGCGCAGCGAGGTAAACTCCTGATTACACAGTTCTGAAATGAGGAACGTGTACAAAAGCAAAGCGAGTTACTTTTTTCCCGTTACCTTGCTTCGTTTACCTGGATTTATATGTACAAAATCATTTTCAAAGCCGCAGAGAAAACACTAACGTATACCTTACTTTAATGTTGTAGTGTTACACACAATGGTTAAACACAACGATGTCACAACGTTTCTGAAATAACACACTCTTAAGTCTTTTCGCCAAGAAACACAGCGCTCATCATTTCTCTAAGTCTATATTCGTTTTTGTCTCTAATCTTGAGTAAACCTTATACATGTTTGTAATACGACGTAGATTAATACGCACTATCAATCGTGAAAGCATGGATAATTTACATTTCGTTTGCGGTGGACATCATCAGCCATTCTTCAGCACAGTAAACCTAGTCCGAATTATTCTGACGTTTTATCGAAATTTTTAATATCGGTCTGTCGTCGATTAACGTCAGAACTCCGGCCCTCTATAATATGCGGAGCGCACTTCAAACTGATATTTTAGAAACAAATCGTCACTTTCACACACATGTCGCACATGGATCGAAAGATCTATTCTTTATGCACAAGATGAACATACATAACATGCCTCAAACAACCAATACAATAACTAAAAACATATTTTTTCAAACTTACTCTGTTTTACTCTAGTTTTTTGATAGCCCCGCCTTCTAATGCCACGTGACTAAAATATCGCCGGCCTACGTCCTAACGTTGGGAAATACCTTCGGTAACGCGAGATCTCGTCAAGTCATGTGACATTGCTCATGGCCTAATTTCCATTAAAAACATGGATTGGTATATAAAACGTTGGAAAATACTTTTCGTAATGATCTTTGAAACATGTTATTGATACCACCTAGTGCATAAAGAATAGATCTTTCGATCCATGTGCAACATGTGTGTGAAAGTGACGATTTGTTTCTAAAATATCAGTTTAAAGTGCGCTCCGGGCGCGGGTCGCATATTTCCCGCATATTATAGAGGGCCGGAGTTCTGACGTTAATCGACGACAGACCGATATGAAAAAAGTTGATAAAACGTCAGAATAATTCGGACTAAGTAAACCGAACCAAAAATGCCAGTTTTCATTCATCATCTTGATGTAAATATAGAACTATAGGATTTCCGCGAAGTAACGACTACCGTCGAATACAACACCACCCATTGGCTGCCTATATATTTATCCGTTTTTTCCCTGGCGTCGTTTCAAACTCTTGTAATCCCCCACAACTCAGTCAGCTACTGTAGACTTGCTCAAGTGTATGTCTGATACTTTTCATAAATGAAATTTCATTGAACATGAACACTGCATATGTTTCTCCAAAAGTCGCAGCTGTACTCTTACGATGTTTTAGGAAATATGATTAATTGATTAAGGATGTACTCTTCTGAGGTTTTAGTCACGTTCAAATCTCGTTTTGAACTAGTATAGCGGTGTTGTTTTTTTTTTTATTAAATATAACAAATTATGATCAATTTCAAAAGCAAGCATGCATCTGAAAAATGTATCAAAACACTAGATGCCCATTGTTTGCAGATTTTTTTTTTACAGGTTTTTAAGAAAATTACCAATTCGGCTGCCATTTTGAATATCTCAAAAATTTGTATTTCTTGCACTCTACGCAGTGCTAAAATTACACCATTTTTGACAAGTTCATTTTTGCTGTTCAAGTTTAAAATGTCCAATATTATGACAATATCATACAACAAAGTGGAAAATTGTACAATATTGGTATGTTGCTACTGATTTATGTCAACTGAAGCGTTTTTGGTGTTTTATCCCGCAAAGGGTGAAACAGAACACGGAAACCCCATTGTTTTGATTGTTTGATGAATGTTTCAACTTCTTTCGATCCATTGAAAATAAGTTAAAGTTTAACACCCGAACTTTTCATATCAATCGTTAAATCTGCAAAAAAAGGTGAAAAAGTAGCATTTTGAACTTAAAAAATGGGGGTAGGGGTAACATTAATTGCATTTCTGAGATAAAAATATAGGGCGAAGAAATTTTCACTTCTATAATTTAGGAGAAAACCCAATTTTTATCAATTGTGCAACCATTCATAAATTGGCACTCTTGAAAGGTATTGTATGAATTTGGTTTTCATACGGTCAAATCAAACGTTATGTTGAATTGGAAAGTTTGACCGAACATAACAAAAAAACGAAAACACGGACATGCAATTTTCTTTGTTTTATTATTTTCTCATAATTTCCTTTTTCCAAAATTTTATATAAGAAAAGAAGTTTAGATTTGTTTGACTTTTCAGAGGAGTACATCCTTGAGTGAAACATAAAAGATTTAGATAGCTTATTCATCCGTCTATGCTACCAACCCTACCGGAAACAAATCATGTCATCTTACCTATTATCTGCTTGAAAATAAGGAATCGTTCGCTATTCGAAATAATAATAAACAATACTTACCCAGCATGGTTTCATGTCGTAATATATGAAGGAAATCTCAATTAGTCAAGGCATGTATATCGGATTAATTATAAATTCCTGGTACAACTACAGTACTTCCTTACTTTACATGGAGATTTAAAAATCATTGTATCATTTACATTGGAGGTTCCGTCAGTTCATCGTGATATATATATAGATAAGGATTCGATAGGCAGAGACAGATTCTCTTTCTTTATAAAACTGAGATTGACTTTTATTTATGGCCCATCTTTTCCACATTTTATGGCCTTTCATTTTACAAAAAAACAATCAGTATATAAAAGTTTAAGTTCTATTCATATATTTATTACATCTGACGTATCACGTAATCTAGTTATTTGCATAAGAAGTAAAAGATACGAAAATGTCGTTCCAGTGCCGTCTGGGAATAACGATGTAATTTTGTGATTTGCAATCTATATTCTTCCGCACAATGGAATAGAGTCTACTCATCATCTAAAATAAAAACAAAAATAACTTGTCACAGTGATTTTAAAAACGACCAAAGTTATGTATAGGCCAGGCAAAAACACTATTAAACATTGAATTGGATGGTCATAGGATTGTTTCAAAGATAGGAATTTACACAAATCGAAAAGCCAATATTACATATTTTACATGTATTTTGACCCTTTCCAAATAACTTCAGGGGCTGTTTACGATTTCCATATTCCAGACCTTAAATAAGGATGAAATGTTTTTTAAGGGAAAGGGAAGCAAATATACATAGTTAAACAAACTTGTATTACGATGTGTATTTGAAGGTGGCAGAAAGTGTATACCTTCTTATTTATAAAGCATTACAATGCAACAGACCAATTGTGTTTTCTATATCAAAGACCATATCTCTAGATTCATTTTATATATAACAGGAACACAACAAGGGAAAAATAATTTGCAACGCAAGCAAAATGACTTGACAGAAGTCTGGATATTTAATGAGAAGGAGACATATTAAGAAATCATGTACTGACCTTACCTCAAAGATTCAGATGTAATTTGTTTAAATAGTTTTAAAATTAAAATCCAAGTTCTGACATCATCTTACTCTTTACAAATTCATGACTATCATTAACAAGTCATTAAGATGCTTTTTGATAGTTTTTAATCTATTTACTGATTCCGTTTGTACTGTACAAGGACCGGTGCATCTTTGCAAATCATAAACTACAGAAGTAGGTAATAGTTTTGATACGCGCAATACTTATATTATGTCAGATATACATACCTGATGGAAAATGTACACTGTATATGCTGTATAGAGACATATGGTTAAACCAATCAACACACTGGAAATTATAAGCAGATAGTAGAGGAGAGAGGTGTCTGCTCCGGTAAGTATTGATAACAAAATATACAACGAGGCGAATAATATGGTAATTCCCAAAACCAGAAGCATCCAAACACACATGAGCGTGGGACCACAAACAAACACGGCGTATCGTTTAAGAAGAAAGTGGTCATTGGCTTCCTCCCTTATCTTTCGGTAACATTCTTGTGATTCCTGTAACAGAATACAAAAACTGCCAGAAAAAGGTATTTAAGAGGTTTCTATTTTAAAAGATTTTAAGCCGATGGAGAGAGTCAAACAAAGAAAATATTTACGGCACAGTATGGTGATTTCGTCCACTTAAGACTTTTCAGTCTCATTTAACTCATGACATCTGTAAGGTACAGTTGTGGGATCGCACACGGTGTGTAAACGATGTGTGCACGAAGTGCGAACGATAAAAAATTGGACGATCATTGCTTGCGCACATTTGTGCGGACGATCGACGAACGTTGTGCGATAACATTCGCGGTTGGTGTAATTTGAGAAATGGCTTAACAATATATACGGTTTCGTGTTTAAACATATACACTTGATTTTTTAGTATGTTTCTATATTCAAGCTACGTCTATAATCTTATCTTTCTGTCTATACTTTCTTAAATTTAAAAATGGTGATTTCGGTGTTGTATAAAGGACCTTAATCGACACATGTAAAATTACAACACAGTCTCAGCAACACAGGTAAACATTGCCACTTTGAACCTGGACCGAAGATTTCCCCCGGCCCGGGGCACTTACGTAACACGCCAAGGTGTGAAAACCAGGTGAAGGGGAGCTATAGACCAAAGCGAATGCAAATAACAAATATTAAGGTGGCTCCACACTTTCGCAATTAACCAGCAAAATTCGTTGAAACTTTCATATAATGGTTATGCAACTATGTAGAGTTGATTTTATGAAAATCTAAACATTCCGATAGTTTGGGGACTTTTTTGGAAAAAATACCAAAAAATTGAATTTTCGTCAATTTTAATATTTTTCGGGTTTTTTTTGTGTGTGACATTGTTCGGAACAATAACAACAATAATAAAATGAAAAGGAGCATTTCTAATTAACTCTACAAATATTTTATTTATCGCAAAATATGTAACACATGTTACACAAAGTGTTTTTTTTATTGAATTTGTACGGATAAAAGTGATTATCTACAAGCTAAAAGCAAACAGGACTCAAAGATCTATACATATAGAATGGGAAATTGAACAAAATATACACAATGGCTTTATAATTAATTTATTTTACATTTTACAATCACTTCGATCCGGGTGAGAGTTATCTTCCTTGAAAAAATCGGAACTTTTTGCAAAGGGGTGACATTTACACAATGACAGTTTTCTCTGTTTACATATAACAAAAATTATGGAAATAAATAAAAAATATGATATCAAAATCATCAATTTATTGTTCTTTAATGGAACCAAATTACCCTCAGTCATGTACACTTTGAACTCATTCCACAGTCCGCTAACTCACGGTATATTTATAATTACATGTCAGGTACATATGTGACCAGAGGCTATCGCATGGTATGCCGTTCTCACGTGCACTCACACATGCATTTCATAGGTATCTTGATATTTTACAAAACATTATTTTCACAGAGTAAGTAGACTACATTTGTAAACACGATTTAATCGACAGAGCGAAACTCCCTCAGCAGCGAAAATCGTAACGACCTCGAGCTTATGAACTCGTGTTGCACATGTGAGGTTGGTACGTCCGCATTCCATGCGTTTCCTATATGACCTTCTTGAGGTCGTTTAGTCTCATGTCACTGTCTTCCCGTGAGTCGATTTATGTCTATGAATTGGAAAGCTCTATTCCTGAAGCACGCCTGATTATACATTTCCCGGTAAAATCTCGATATCGGGTGTTAACATGTCATCGGCACGCACGTGTACTATACTTTACCTAATAAACGAACAACAGTGGTTGACCGTTTAAACGAAAACGGCCCAGCAGGTGTTACTATAATTTGCACTACGATATTGAATGCCCGATACGCAATACGGAAATGACGACACGGTGTAAATGCACATTTCGATCAAGATAATTGAGTCCGAGCTGTACTTTTTCCGGAAGTACGTCACGAAAATGGACGCTGATGACGATGTGTGGAGCCACCTTAATGGTCCAGTTGTGTTTTCATAACGGTCATACGGTATCACATATCAGCTCTATGTGTCAGACAAAGTCCAGGTAAAACTCCGGTCACTCATTAAATTGTTATTTACCTGTTCTGTTACCGAGGAGCCAAACCAATTCATGACAATCTAACGGTCACTGTATACTGTGTTACGCGCATTGTAAAATTGTACATACTCTTAATTATAGAGATGAGAGAATTACAGTAAAATATATACAGTGTACATTTTTTGCATACGAGCCTTTCGTATTTTTTTCATTCCGTAATATTGATCAACAAATTATACAAAATCGCATAGTTGTGCGGAGAGAAGCGCACAACGGGGCGAACGATTGTTAAATCGCACAGTTGTGCGCACCATGTGTGGACGATGTGCGGTCGGTGTGTGAACGATGTGTATGCACGGTGTTTTTGGTGCGGTGTGCGGTCACACAATTGTATCAAAGTATGAAATTATATATTTGAGAAAATATATTAATTCAACGTTTTAGTAATAATTATGAAACGAAATGATGCAATAACAATTATGTTTTCCGATTTGCCACAGGTATCAGGGACAGTATATAGAGGGGATTGGCAACTCTGCCCCAGTCAAGATTTATAGCACGTCGCTTTTGTGTTTGTTCACCGAACCGCGAAGTCATCGAGAGCCCCTCTCGATCAGCCCGCGCTTGCGCACTAGCGTTTAAATTAAGCACGCACCTGCTTTCGGTGTCATGTCAACAATCTCGGCGAGATCAAAGTGTTTTGATAACGGTTAGCCCTGATTGGGACTGTGTATTAGTAGGTCTTCTTTTTATTCCAGGGACGAGCTATCGTTGCCACTATGTCTAGCCTTTCGGCTGTGTTGGTGGCTATTACAACCAATCACATTTCGTAAAGCACGTTCCAGTGAAAATAATGCTAATATTGACATTTTTTGACAATTTTTTAAATGAGCTGATCCTCGAATGCAGGCGATAAATTTTTGTTGCGTTTAACATTTCCGGTTGTTTACGGTTTTTAACAACACCTGTCCTTCGTTACCAGACGAGCAATTTCATTTGTGACATCCTATCGTTCCAAATAATGCAAATCAAATCAGGACTGCTTAACATAGAAATTACTCGGCTGTTTATTGATATCAATTGTTTTAAAAAATATAAACGATATAAACGATGTTTAATCAAAACAGTGAGCAGTTACCAACTACTTTCGCAATAATGATTTTCGTTCCAGTGAAAAATAATGCTGATATTTACACTTTTTGACACAAAAATAACACAAGTTGAATTATATTATTTGCAATAAAAAAGGGTGGGTCGTTATAAAATTTATTCAGCTTTCTATTGCTGCTAATTAAAAAAAGATCGGTAAAACACTTTTGGAGTGAGGTGGTTCACATTTTATCCCGCATTTTTGCCTATCGACGCCCACCACAATACTCTGAACCACGCGTTACATCGCGTTTAAAAATAGAAAAACATACCCCAAAAACGAGACATCAATTACTATAGTACCACAGATTTTATCAATTATAAGTAATACAATCAGCTTATAACAATGGGATAAACAAAAGACGTGATAACACTTGTCGAGATTGGTTTGTTTTCACACCAACTTCTGCATCTAACGAAGCGGTACCGACGCCATATTGCTTTGTCAAAATTGCGATAGGTGGCGCTCGCTATCTACTCCTGATTCAGGGGGAGGTAAGTCTAGATTGACGTGTCATAAAATTGGTAAGGCAAAGAGGGAGTTGCTAATCCCCTCCATTATACGTCCCTGCATGTATGAATTGTTCTTGACCTTAAATAATTATTTTTCGACCATACCTCAATTGACCATGAAAACAACTCATTCCTTTGGGATCGAGATAGGTCACAGAGTTCATAGCTAGAGCTGCAACACAGTCTATAGTCTGTATATATCGGGTGCTTCCGTAGGATCTCTATGCCATTTATATTCTGTGGGAGTTGAACATCAGCTAAAATAGAAATAAAAAGCACGCCGTTAAGCAGTGAAGAAAACGATAGTTCAACCTATTCCTTGTAAATATACTCGCCTACTTGCCTACTCTATGGAAGAGCAGCAGTTACAACCTTTAAATGATGGTTATTCATCCGTTCTTTGTTGCATTCAGCACATACTGTGACTTCTGATACAATTCCACGAAATATTTTTTTCAGAAATGTCAGTCTTTTATAGTGCCTTATCGACTTTGTAGGGTTTTGGGTTTCATGAGAGGAGATCGTAAACTATCTCCCTCGTAAAACAATAAAAAATATCTTATTTACATTATTTATACTGTTTAGCTTCATTTGTTGTTACATTTTACCGCAATTAACCAATATCAGCTGTCACATGATTAAATGTTGGTAACGTATTACCAAGATCAGCTGTCACAAGATCAAATGATGGTAATGTATTACCAAGATCAGCTGTTACAAGATCAAATGATGGTAATGTATTACCAAGATCAGCTGTCACAAGATCAAATGATGGTAATGTATTACCAAGATCAGCTGTTACAAGATCAAATGATGGTAATGTATTACCAAGATCAGCTGTCACAAGATCAAATGATGGTAATGTATTACCAAGATCAGCTGTTACAAGATCAAATGATGGTAATGTATTACCAAGATCAGCTGTCACAAGATCAAATGATGGTAATGTATTACCAAGATCAGTTGTTACAAGATCAAATGATGGTAATGTATGACCAAGATCAGCTGTCACAAGATCAAATGATGGTGATGAATTATCAAGATCAGCTGTCACAAGATCAAATGATGGTAACGTATTACCAAGACCAGCTGTTACAAGATCAAATGATGGTAATGTATTACCAAGATCAGCTGTCACCAGATTAAATGATGGTAATGTATTACCAAGATCAACTGTTACAAGATCAAATGATGGTAATGTATTACCAAGATCAGCTGTCACAAGATCAAATGATGGTAATGTATGACCAAGATCAGCTGTCACAAGATCAAATGATGGTGATGAATTATCAAGATCAGCTGTTACAAGATCAAATTATGGTAACGTATTACCAAGACCAGCTGTTACAAGATCAAATGATGGTAACGTATTACCAAGACCAGATGTTACAAGATCAAATGATGGTAATGTATTACCAAGATCATCTGTCACCAGATTAAATGATGGTAATGTATTACCAAGATCAACTGTTACAAGATCAAATGATGGTGATGAATTATCAAGATCAGCTGTCACAAGATCAAATGATGGTAATGTATTACCAAGATCAGATGTCACAAGATTAAATTATGGTAATGTATTACCAAGATCAGATGTCACAAGATTAAATTATGGTAATGTATTACCAAGATCAGATGTCACAAGATTAAATTATGGTAATGTATTACCAAGATCAGATGTCACAAGATTAAATTATGGTAATGTATTACCAAGATCAGATGTCACAAGATTAAATTATGGTAATGTATTACCAAGATCAGATGTCACAAGATTAAATTATGGTAATGTATTACCAAGATCAGATGTCACAAGATTAAATTATGGTAATGTATTACCAAGATCAGATGTCACAAGATTACATGTTGGTAATGTATAACCAAGATCAGCTGTCACAAATGATGGTAATGTATTACCAAGATCAGCTGTCACAAGATTAAATGATGGTAATGTATTACCAAGATCAGATGTCACAAGATTAAATTATGGTAATGTATTACCAAGATCAGATGTCACAAGATTAAATGATGGTAATGTATTACCAAGATCAGATGTCACAAGATTAAATTATGGTAATGTATTACCAAGATCAGATGTTACAAGATTAAATGATGGTACCGTATTACCAAGATCAGCTGTTACAAGATCAAATGTTGGCAACGCATTAACAAGATCAGCTGTCACAAGATTAAATGTTGGTAATGTATAACCAAGATCAGCTGTCACAAGATCAAATGTTGGTAATGTATTACCAAGATCAGCTGTCACAAGATTAAATGATGGTAATGTATTACCAAGATCAGATGTCACAAGATTACATGTTGGTAATGTATAACCAAGATCAGCTGTCACAAGATCAAATGTTGGTAATGTATTACCAAGGTCAGCTGTCACAAGATCAAATGATGGTAATGTATTAACAAGATCAGATGTCACAGGATCAAATGATGGTAATGTATTATCAAGATCAGCTGTCATAGGATATAATGATGGTAATGTATTACCAAGATCAACTGTTACAAGATCAAATGATGGTGATGAATTATCAAGATCAGCTGTCACAAGATCAAATGATGGTAACGTATTACCAAGACCAGCTGTTACAAGATCAAATGATGGTAACGTATTACCAAGACCAGATGTTACAAGATCAAATGATGGTAATGTATTACCAAGACCAGCTGTTAAAAGATCAAATGATGGTAATGTATTAACAAGCAAGATCAAATGATGGTAATGTATGACCAAGATCAGCTGTCACAAGATCAAATGATGGTGATGAATTATCAAGATCAGCTGTCAGAAGATCAAATGATTGTAACGTATTACCAAGACCAGTTGTTACAAGATCAAATGTTGGTAACGTATTACCAAGATCAGCTGTCACAAGATGAAATGATGGTAATGTATTAACAAGATCAGCTGTCACAAGATCAAATGATGGTAACGTATTACCAAGACCAGATGTTACAAGATCAAATGATGGTAATGTATTACCAAGATCATCTGTCACCAGATTAAATGATGGTAATGTATTACCAAGATCAGATGTCTCAAGATTAAATGTTGGTAATGTATAACCAAGATAAACTGTCACAAGATCAAATGATGATGGTAATGTATTAACAAGACCAGCTGTTACAAGATCAAATGTTTGTAACGTATTACCAAGATCAGCTGTCACAAGATGAAATGATGGTAATGTATTAACAAGATCAGCTGTCACAAGATCAAATGATGGTAATATATTACCAAGACCAGCTGTTACAAGATTAAATGTTGGTAACGTATGACCAAGATCAGCTGTCACAAGATCAAATGATGGTAATGTATTAACAAGATAAGCTGTTACAAGATCAAATGATGGTCATGTATTACCAAGATCAGATGTCACAGGATCAAATGATGGTAATGTATTATCAAGATCAGCTGTCATAGGATATAATGATGGTAATGTATTACCAAGATCAACTGTTACAAGATCAAATGATGGTGATGAATTATCAAGATCAGCTGTCAGAAGATCAAATGATTGTAACGTATTACCAAGACCAGTTGTTACAAGATCAAATGTTGGTAACGTATTACCAAGATCAGCTGTCACAAGATCAAATGATGGTAACGTATAACCAAGATCAGCTGTCACAAGTTAAAATGATGGTAATGTATTACCAACATCAGCTGTCACAAGATCAAATGATGGTAATGTATTACCAAGATCAGCTGTTACAAGATCAAATTATGGTAATGTATTACCAAGATCAGATGTCACAGGATCAAATGATGGTAATGTATTACCAAGATCAGCTGTAACAAGATCAAATGATGGTGATGAATTACCAAGATCAGCTGTCACAGGGTCAAATGATGGTAATGTATTACCAAGATCAGCTGTTAAAAGATCAAATGTTGGTAATGTATTACCAAGATCAGCTGCTACAAGATCAAATGTTGGTAACGTATAACCAAGACCAGCTTTTACAAGATTAAATGTTGGTAATGTATTACCAAGATCAGCTGTTACATGATCAATTGATGGTAATGTATTACCAAGATCAGCTGTTACAAGATCAAATGTAGGCAACGTATTACCAAGATCAGATGTCACAAGATCAAATGTTGGCAACGCATTAACAAGATCAGCTGTCACAAGATTAAATGTTGGTACTGTTTTACCAAGATCGGCTTTCACAAGATTAAATGTTGGTAATGTATTTACCAAGATCAGCAAGACCAGCTGTTAAAAGATCAAATGATGGAAATGTATTACCAAGATTAACTGTCACATGATCAAATGTTGGTAATGTATAACCAAGATAAGCGGTCACAAGATCAAATGATGGTAATGTATTACCAAGATTAGCTGTCACATGATCAAATGTTGGTAATGTTTTACCAAGATCAGCTTTCACAAGATTAAATGTTGGTAATGTATAACCAAGATAAGCTGTCACAAGATCAAATGATGGTAATGTATTACCAAGATCAGCTGTCACATGATCAAATGTTGGTAATGTTTTACCAAGATCAGCTTTCACAAGATTAAATGTTGGTAATGTATAACCACGATAAGCTGTTACAAGATCAACTGATGGAAATGTATTACCAAGATCAGCTGTCACAAGATCAAATGCTGGTAATGTATTACCAAGATCAGATGTCACAAGATTAAATGTTGGTAATGTATAACCAAGATAAGCTGTTACAAGATTAAATGTTGGTAATGTATAACCACGATAAGCTGTTACAAGATCAACTGATGGAAATGTATTACCAAGATCAGCTGTTACAAGATCAAATGATGGTAATGTATAACCAAGATCAGCTGTTACAAGATCAAATGTTGGTAATGTATTACCAAGATCAGCTGTTACAAGATCAAATGTTGGTAATGTATTACCAAGATCAGCTGTTACAAGATCAAATGATGGTAATGTATTAACAAGACCAGCTGTTACAAGATCAAATGTTGGTAACGTATTACCAAGATCAGCTGTCACAAGATCAAATGCTGGTAATGTATTACCAAGATCGGATGTCACAAGATTAAATGTTGGTAATGTATAACCACGACAAGCTGTTACAAGATCAACTGATGGAAATGTATTACCAAGGTCAGCTGTTACAAGATCAAATGATGGTAATGTATTACCAAGATTAGCTGTTTCAAGATCAAATGATGGTAATGTATTACGAAGATCAGCTGTCACATGATCAAATGATGGTAATGTATAACCAAGATCAGCTTTCACAAGATCAAATGATGGTTGTGTATTACCAAGATCAGCTTTCACAAGATCAAATGGTGGTAATATATTACCAAGATCAGCTGTTACAAGATCAAATGATGGTAATGTATTACCAAGACCAGCTGTCACATGATCAAATGATGGTAATAGCTGTTACAAGATCAAATGTTGGCAACGTATTACCAAGATCAGCTGTCACAAGATCAAATGATGGTAATGAATTACCAAGATCAGCTGTCACAAGATCAAATGATGGTAATGTATAACCAAGATCAGCTGTTACAAGATCAAATGATGGTAATGTATTACCAAGATCAGCTGTTACAAGATCAAATGTTGGCAACGTATTACCAAGATCAGCTGTCACAAGATCAAATGATGGTAATGAATTGCCAAGATCAGCTGTCACAAGATCAAATGATGGGAATGAATTACCAAGATCAGCTGTCACAAGATCAAATGATGGTAATGAAGTACCAAGATCAGCTGTCACAAGATCAAATGATGGTAATGAATTGCCAAGATCAGCTGTCACAAGATCAAATGATGGTAATGTATTACCTCACAGGATCAAATGATGGTAATGTATTACCAAGATCAGCTGTCACATGATCAAATGATGGTAATGTATAACCAAGATCAGCTTTCGCAAGATCAAATGATGGTAATGTATTACCAAGATCAGATGTCACAACTGTCACAAGATCAAATGATGGTAATGTATTACCTCACAGGATCAAATGATGGTAATGTATTACCAAGATCAGATGTCACAACTGTCACAAGATCAAATGATGGTAATGTATTACCAAGATCAGCTGTTACAAAATCAAATGTTGGTAACGTATTACCAAGATAAGCTGTCACAAGATCAAATGATGGTAATGTATTACCAAGATCAGATGTCACAAGATTAAATGTTGGTAATGTATAACCGAGATCAGCTGTTACAAGATCAAATGATGGCTATTTATTACCGAGATAAGGTGTGACAAGATTGATGGTTACATTTATATGTAAGTTACATTAGCTGAAACGAGATTGACGAGATGGTTGTGTATTACCAATTCTATAAAATGCCTTTCCCACTTTACGTCCAACGTCCTTGACCTCCAGTCCCACGCCGTTGATATACGTCATATAATTTAGCTTTAGAGGCATTTTAGACTCATCCAATCGTAGAACTAGCATGAAATCATTTCGGCGGGTATCAGCGGCGTACTTGTGTGCCATATCCACCTCCTTATCACACATGGCACTCTGTAAAGAATGCTGCGATACCACCAAGAGCAGTTTGTGACATGTCTGAATGGTTGTCTCGATGTTCTGCATAACTGAAACCCCATAGGAAAAGTCATAATCGGCCAACATACATCTGAAACATAAACAAAATTATAGCATACCCCGATCACTAGGGACATCACGGTGAAGTGTATATTTTTTTGTCTGTTTTCCCTTCAAATACTACATAAACATATCAAGTGAGTCTCCTTATGGAAAATAACGATCGGATTTGGCTGATATATATTCATAAAAATGAATCATTTTAAGATAATCATCGGGATTTCTACCTATCTGACCAATGTTTTGTTCAGGGATTTCCCTCTACTAGGTCATGCGCATAGCACACCGTTTCTTGGTAAACAAAATGAAAAATCGTTGTACCGCGTCAGCTACGAAGCGAAAAGTTGCCAAATGGTCAAAAGATAGCGCAAGGAGTACGTTACGGAATCATTATTACAGGTGGGAAATATTCAAAGGAGAAAATAACTGCCCTAACAGGTAGTCGGTGCCTGTATTCTTCGGGTAGCCGGTTAACAGCTGAAATGGAATCGACAGAAATGCTGTTTATGTTATGAATACATATCTAAAACTATTAACCTAGCTAGTATCTTTGTCTGAATTTGAACACAGATGAACTTATTTTGTTATGTTAATGGGCATGTATCGGAGAGAGTTTATTTTGTGTTTCTACATACTGTAGATGGTTTGTTTGATTTTGCTATGAGGCCCTCCAAGGGATAACTGTCGGTACTCGGGGTCAAATGAGATACGTGCGCTATTAGATTTACATAATATTCCCAGGTTCAGTAAAATAGTATAATTTAATTATATTGCTGAATTAAACGTTTTTTTCGTATTAACATGCAAGACTAATATTAGTACCCGGCCTCCCCTGCCGTGACGACGCAATATATAAAAACATCTCTTGTCGTCAGAAAACTACGTTATCGCAGCTAGATTTAAAAATGTCAAAATGACGGTTCAGGATGAATAACTGAGGAAGGAGAACTTACTTATAGTAAATAAGATCGCATAGCAATTTGACATAGAATGTATGCTCATGCAACAACCTTTTCTTTATTAATAATTAATTTTCGACTTCAGATAGAATCGGAATACACAATGAAAACGAGGGAAAAATCATTTGTTTACGCTGTAAAAATGACGCGTGTAATATCTTACATTATACATTAGTAACACTATGATTCCGGAAATTATGTCTGTCATTTGGTGATTATGTTATGTACAGCGGAAGTGGTCACTATTAAAATACCCGCCATAAAAGCAGCATGGTTTGTTCTGTTATTCCGGGAAACACGGACATTACAACGCGTGCTGCCGATAACTACGGTTTCTGTTTCAGACAAAAAAGAACTGATTAAACAACGTACGTACGCAGACGGACGGAGAGGAAAACTATAGTCACCCCGGTTTCACCAGTAGGGGACTAATAATTTGTGAACCGCTTTGAGACGACCTACGAACTAGGTTGTGAAAACCGGTATATTCGAACCTCGAATCATAATTATTAGTATAACGCTGTCAGTGGTCTAGGTAAACAACACCCTTGTTAACACTGTCAGAGGTCTAGGTAAACAACATCCATATTAACAATGTCAGTGGTCCAGGTAAACAATACCCATATTAACACTGTCAGAGGTCTAGGTAAACAACACCCATGTTAACACTGTCAGAGGTCTAGGTAAACAATACCCATGTTAACGCTGTCAGTGGTCTAGGTAAACAACACCCATATTAACACTGTCAACGGTCCAGGTAAACAACACCCATATTAACACTGTCAGAGGTCCAGGTAAACAATACCCATGTTAACACTGTTAGTGGTCTAGGTAAACAATACCCATGTTAACGCTGTCAGTGTTCTAGGTAAACAACACCCATATTAACACTGTCAAAGGTCCAGGTAAACAACACCCATATTAACACTGTCAGTGGTCCAGGTAAACAATACCGATGTTAACACTGTCAGCGGTCCAGGTAATCAATACCCATGTTAACACTGTCAGTGATCCAGGTAAACAATACCCATGTTAACACTGTCAGCGGTCCAGGTAATCATCACCAATGTTAACACTATCAGCGGTCGAGGTAATCATCACCCATATTAACACTATCAGCGGTCCAGGTAATCCATACCCACATTAACACTGTCAGCGGTCCAGGTAATCAATACCCATATTAACACTGTCAGTGGTCCAGGTAATCAATAGTCATATTAACACTGTCAGCGGTCCAGGTAATCAATACCCATATTAACACTGTCAGCGGTCTAGGTAAACAATACCCATGATAACACTGTCAGCGGTCTTGCTAAACAATACCCATGTAAACACTGTCAGTGTTCCAGGTAAACAATACCCTTGTTAACACTGTCAGTGGTCTGGGTAAATATTACCCATGTTAACACTGTCACCGGTCCAGGTAATAAATACCCTTTTTAACACTGTCCGTGGTCTAGGTAAACAAAACCCATGTTAACACTGTCAGTGGTCTAGGTAAACAATACCCATGTTAACACTGTCAGTGGTCTAGGTAATCAATACCCATGTTAACACTGTCAGCGGTCCAGGTAAACAACACCCATATTAACACTATCAGCGGTCCAGGTAAAAATTACCCATGTTAACACTGTCAGCGGTCTAGGTAAACAATACCAATGTTAACACTGTCCGCGTTCCAGTTAATCAATACCCTTGTTAACACTCTCTATGGTCTAGGTAAATAATACCCATGTTAACACTGTCAGCGGTCCAGGTAATCAACACCCATGTTAACGCTGTCAGTGGTTTAGGTAAAGAATACATATGTTAACACTGTCGGTGGTCTAGGTAAGCAATACCCATGTTAACGCTGTCAGCGGTCCAGGTAAACAACACCCTTGTTAACACTGTCAGCGATCCAGGTTAACAATACCCTTGTTAACACTGTCAGTGGTCTAGGTAATCAATACCCTTGTTAACGCTCTCAATGGTCTAGGTAAACAATACCCATGTCAACGCTGTCAGTGGCTAAGGTAAACAATACCCAT